>NC_091750.1:39487088-39787088 GCF_043380555.1 Nothobranchius furzeri | reverse complement strand
GGCTACAGTGGTGCAAAAAAGTAGTCAGCCACCGATTGTGCAAGTTCTCCCACTTAAAATGATGACAGAGGTCAGTAATTTCCATCATAGGTACACTTGAACTGTGAGAGACAGAATGTGAAAAAAAAATCCATGAATTCACATGGCAGGATTTTTAAAGAATTTATTTGTAAATCAGGGTGGAAAATAAGTATTTGGTCAATAACAAAAATTCAACTCAATACTTTGTAACATAACCTTTGTTGGCAATAACAGAGGTCAAACAATTACTATAGGTCTTTACCAGGTTTGCACACACAGTAGCTGGTATTTTGGCCCATTCCTCCATGCAGATCTTCTCAAGAGCAGTGATGTTTTGGGGCTGTCGCCGAGCAACACGGACTTTCAACTCCCTCCACAGATGTTCTATGGGGTTGAGGTCTGGAGACTGGCTAGGCCACTCCAGGACTTTCAAATGCTTCTTACGGAGCCACTCCTTTGTTGCCCGGGCGGTGTATTTGGGATCATTGTCGTGTTGGAAGACCCAGCCACGTTTCATCTTCAAACCTCTCACTGATGGAAGGAGGTTTTGGATCAGAATCTCACGATACATGGCCCCATTCATTCTGTCCTTAACACGGATCAGTCGTCCTGTTCTCTTAGCAGAAAAACAGCCCCAAAGCATGATGTTCCCACCCCCATGCTTCACAGTAGGTATGGTGTTCTTGGGATGCAACTCAGTATTCTTCTTCCTCCAAACACGACGAGTTGAGTTTATACCAAACAGTTCTACTTTGGTTTCAACTGACCACATGACATTCTCCCAATCCTCTGCTGTATCATCCATGTGCTCTCTGGCAAACTTCAGACGGGCCTGGACATGCACTGGCTTCAGCAGCGGAACACGTCTGGCACTGCAGGATTTGATTCCCTGCCGTTGTAGTGTGTTACTGATGGTGACCTTTGTTACTGTGGTCCCAGCTCTCTGCAGGTCATTCACCAGGTCCCCCCGTGTGGTTCTGGGATTCTTGCTCACCGCTCTCATGATCATTTTGACCCCACGGGATGAGATCTTGCGTGGAGCCCCAGATCGAGGGAGATTATCAGTGGTCTTGTATGTCTTCCATTTTCTGATAATTGCTCCCACAGTTGATTTTTTTCACACCACGCTGCTTGCCTATTGTAGATTCACTCCTCCCAGTCTGGTACAGGTCTACAATTATTTTCCTGGTGTCCTTCGAAAGCTCTTTGGTCTTGGCCTTAGTGGAGTTTGGAGTCTGACTGTTTGAGGCTGTGGACAGGTGTCTTTTATACGGATAATGAGTTCAAACAGGTGCCATTAATACAGGTAACGAGTGGAGGACAGAAAAGCTTCTTAATTACAGGTCTGTGAGAGCCAGAGATTTTCGTTGTTTGAAGTGACCAAATACTTATTTTCCACCCTGATTTACAAATAAATTCTTTAAAAATCCTGCCATGTGAATTCATGGATTTTTTTTTCACATTCTGTCTCTCACAGTTGAAGTGTACCTATGATGTAAATTACTGACCTCTGTCATCATTTTAAGTGGGAGAACTTGCACAATCGGTGGCTGACTAAATACTTTTTTGCCCCACTGTATCTATATACTGTTTTGTACTATGGACCTCATTGCATCTTGAATAAAGTTTTGATGATGATGGATTAAACATCCAAATGAGACGTGCAGCAAGACGTGGAAATCACGACCAGAAACGACGTCAATTCAGCGTTGTTTTTGGAACTATTTTTCAACAGTCCAGACCACTGAGGTCATCATCAGGAAATGTTTTTGTTCGTTCTGGGTAAAATACTAGTGGTCCATTTTTTACCCAGAATAAACGAATACATTTTCTGATGATGACCTCAGTGGTCTGGATTGTTGTTTAGAAGTCATCTACCTGCTCAGTCTGCTGCTCTGAGCTCCTCCTTCACTCCATCTGTCTGATTCTCTCCACCTGCAGCACGGTGTGCTGCTTTGTCCTCTCTGACCATCTTGAGTGCGAGCGAGCTTGGTCCAACTTTCTAAACTGTTTGTAGAATTCTGGCCTAGCCTGGATTCGAACCCAGGTCCCCAGAGTGTAAGTCGAGTGCCTTACTAGAGCGTCCCTGTCCTCCGTTCCAACAGCTCCGCCCACAACCCAGAGGTGAATTGTTACTGAGCTGCTCTCTACTATGTAGAAACCAAGTACTAGAAAATGGCACAGGTTTTGTGATTTTGGCTTAAAAAAGCATAATCTTAGTTTTAAGACCAATGAGAACTATTTAAACGAGCTAAATAAGATTATTAGAGTGGGTCTTTAAGAACAACGAAAAAAACACTAGAGTTGTCCTTTTAAGTTTTTAATCGTTTGTGTTTCTTTCTTTCTGTGTTTGTTGTGTCTTTAATTTATCTGCCATAAAACATCACTTGTTTAGGAAGTACAATAAGAAATGTGTTAAACCCTAACACAATTTATATTCGTCTGCAGATGAAGGACACATGATTCATCTACTGAAACAAATCCAGTTAGTGGAGCTGGTGAGTGACGATGAGTTTGGGCCCAGCACCCTGGTGGACCGCTACTGGGACCAGCTCCTAAAGCAAAGCCCCACAGAGTTTGAAGACTGGGACACTGACTTCTTTATCTGATTTACTTCTTTTGAAGTCAGCTTGGTGAGTTTGTTTTTGGATTATCTGAATTCATTGTTATCAAATCCAAATATCTGGTGCCAACAAGAATCCAGAATCTCCATCTCCATATTCCCCAGTGAGCTGTAAATAATAAACATAAAACCGTGCTGAGTGTGGGATTCAGTGTTAAGTTCCAGTGCTGCTAATGGAGTTTCTGTTATTGTTAAGTCATATTTTAGTCTAAAAGAAACTATTTTCTGATTAAATCTCTTAAGCACCAGCTGGAATCCCGGGTGACTTTTTACACTTTGTAAAGTTCCACCTTGTTTGTCATAAATCTGTTGATCTTCACAGAATTACCAGTGAGAAGTCATTCAAGTTGTTAAAATCCTTTAATATTAAACATATTTATAACTGAGCCTGTGATTATCAGGTCACCTGATCTTTAAAAACTCTTGTTTTTAGTGCAGAAAATTTCATTTTGGTTTAAACAATAAAAACAGCTTACAAAAAACAAAAGTTTTAATGGTCTGGTTTTCATAAAAACTGCATGACACTTTTTCTTTCTGAAATACCATCAGTCACTCTGACTCTCACATGCATGCTGAACATGAAAATGTTCTCCACCTCCATCTCCTGCATCGGCCTCAGACAGGAAAACGATTGAGTCAGAAAAAGACAGTCTCTTCTATGTAACAGGGAACATTAGTATTTAAGGCCCCGCCCACCTTGGTTTGGAACCACCCACGGGAAGGAAAGAACAGAGCGCTTCATGACTAGTAGAAGGTAACCATTAGCAGTAACGACTCCACAACATGACGGACCATGTTGGGGCTTGTTATTTGTGGAGATGACCTGAGTTAAGGCAGCAGAAAAGTTGCTGCTATTAGCCAATCAGTGGCACACACACACACACACACACACACACACACACACACACACACACACACACACATGTCCAAAGATAACTGCATTCTGGAAAGAGGTAATTGCCGAAATCAAATGGGTTCTAAATCTTAAACTGTCAGAGGGTTTTGACGTTTTTTATCTGGGGAATATCCCAACACCTGTTGGAAAAAAAGACAGATACCTCTCACAGATACTACAAGCAGCCTGCAAGAAAGCTATTACCCAAAAGTGGTTAAATAAGACTGTGCCTACCACACGGGATTGGAAGGAAATAGTCCAACACATCCGAAACATGGAACATATTACATTTACATTAAGATTATCCAGGGATACATATAAAAAATACTGGGAGAAATGGGAGAAATTCTATCTAATTAAAAAACCATAAGACTCAAAATAAGGAGTCTAAAAAACTACAGCGTCGCGGACATCACACACAGCGATGCTCAGTTTCTCATAAACAACTAAGACAGAGGCGGAGTTTGCTGTGGTTCTTTTCTCTGTTCTAAATTACTCAAATGTTTTTAAAACCAAGTAGAAGCACTAAAAGCATTTCTTTCAAAAAAAAAAAAAAAAGATGTTTGCACTGTTGCCAGACAGTCACGAACTCCTCCGGTTAACTACACTTCCCAGCATTCTCGCCACCACTTCCCAACGTTCCCGCCACCAAGGTGGCTTGCCGACGTCATCACGCCGACGCTATTTACGGAAGCACCGGCGCTCATTCATCACTCAGTCATCGTTCCTACCAGACTTTGAATCGAGTTCTCAGGCTTACCAGCCCTCAAACCCAGCAAAAGGATCTATCCACGCTGTCTACTACAAGTAAGCCAACTTCCTAATCCTTCCGGAACTGCTACTCAGTCTCGCTCTCTCCGAGCGCTGTGTCGCCATTCCCAGAGTAAAGCTGCGTGCTCTGTCTAACCCAACGCTAGCCACTCCGCGTCTGGGTCACACAGTTACGCCACAAACCATCTCCGCTACGCTTCAGCTCAGCCGCAAAACCTGACAGGATGACTGAGTCCAAAGTTGACCCAGTGGAGTTCACTCATCTGCGTGCAGAAGTGGCTCAACTACGCACAACTGTGGATCGACAGATGGCAGAAATGAACCAGCTCCGTGCCGTAGCTGATCGCCAAGCCACGAAGCTCGAGGCCCTCACCGAGCTGGTGGTACAGCTCTCCACTGCCCTGCAACGATGGACCTCGGCCGTTTCCGATACGATGGAACCACGCCTCAGCCTTCCAGAGAAGTGGGATGGAACCAGGAGGTCCCCGGAGGGCATGCTGGCTGTCCTAGCAATGACTTTTGAGTGCCAGCCGGCGCGCTACCCCACTTCCTGTTCTCGTGTCGCCCTGCTGACCTTCCAGCTGACGGGTCGAGCCGGTGAATGGGCGGCGGCTCTTTACAATCAGAAATCTCCTCCCTGCAATGACTATGAGACTTTTGTGAAGGAGATGAAGAAGACATTTGTTCATCCCAGCAGCGAGGTCTCGGACGAGACCCGGCTGCTTCAGTTTCATCAGGGCTCCCAGACGGTTGCTCAGTACACCTCCCACTTCCGGACGACAGCCGCTCGGTTGACGTGGGATGACGCCGCCCTAAAAGCCGTTTACCTGGAGGGGTTGTCCCCCCGAATCCGGGAGGGCATGATCGGACATGAGGCCCCAACCTCCCTGGACCTGGCGGTGGATCTGGCCCTCCAGTTGGACCGCTGCATTCTGAACAGACCGAGGACCATGTCGGCTCCCATCCACACCAAAACGTCACCCTGTCGTCCGGCCCACCAACCGACGGAGGAACCGATGCAGCTCGAACATCTCCCCCCTGAGGAACGGGTGTGGCGCTATCAGGAGGGATGATGCGCGTGCTGTGGGGATTTGGGTCACCACCGTGGCACGTGTCCAAAAAGACTGGGAAACGGTCCCTCCGGGTCAGAGTAGGGGCTGTCCCGCCTCGAGTCTCCACTTTTCCGGTCCCACACCGCACCACTCTCCC
Organism: Nothobranchius furzeri; assembly: GCF_043380555.1. Classification (NCBI taxonomy): domain Eukaryota; kingdom Metazoa; phylum Chordata; class Actinopteri; order Cyprinodontiformes; family Nothobranchiidae; genus Nothobranchius; species Nothobranchius furzeri. Next base: position 39,781,569 of record NC_091750.1, on the reverse strand, counting down.
GGTCTCCCTCCACCTGGACCAAGGCCCGACCAGACTGGAGGCTCTTTTAGACACTGGTGCCGCTGAATGTTTTATCGACCAAGGACTGGTCAACCAGCTCAAGATACTCCTTACTGCTCTCAACCGACCCATTCCTGTGACCTCTGTGGACGGCCGGCCAATCATGCCATACCCTCTCACCCACCGAACCCAGGATCTCCACATGACCATTGACCAACACCTGGAGACCCTTCACTTCCTGGTCATCCAGGCTCCGGCTACACCTCTCATCCTGGGCCATTCCTGGTTCTGCCGCCATGAGCCTCACATCTCCTGGTCCATCAGTAAGATCCTGGCCTGGGGCGCGGGTTGCCAGAACCACCGTGGCTCCCCTACACCTCAGACTGGAGCAACTCCTCCCAAGGACGTAGACCTGACGCTCGTTCCTCCTCAATACCATGACCTCGCTCAGGTCTTCGCTATGGAACCCACTACCAGGCTACCTCCTCATCGACCCTATGACCTGGAGATCAGGCTCCAGCCCGGCACCACCACTCCTCGGGGTCGCCTGTACTCCCTCTCTCCGGCGGAGACCCGGGCAATGGACACTTACATAACCGATGCCCTCCAGAAGGGGTTCATCCATCCCTCAACATCCCCCGGTGCCGCAGGATTTTTCTTCGTGAAAAAGAAGCAGGGAGATCTCCGGCCCTGTATCGACTATTGAGGGTTAAACAAAATAACAATCCGGGACCGTCACCCTCTTCCTCTCATGGGCACCGCCCTGGACGCCATCACCCAAGCCGCTCTATTCACCAAACTGGACCTGCGCAGTGCTTACAACCTGATCCGTATCAAGGAGGGTGAGGAGTGGAAGACCGCCTTTATCACGCCCACCGGCCACTAAGTACTTGGTGATGCTTGGTGATGCCTTTTGGCCTCTGCAATAGCCCCGCCATCTTCCAGCGATTCATTACGGATGTACTAAGAGACATGTTGGGCCGCTGGGTCTTTGTATATCTGGATGATATACTCATCTACTCCCGCACGGCCGAGGAACACATCCGGCAAATTCGGGCCGTTCTGTCCCACCTCCTGGACCACAATCTGTACTGCAAACTGGAGAAGTGTGCGTTTCACCAGGAGTCCACCTCCTTCCTGGGTTTTACCATCTCCTCCCGGGGCCTGAAGATGGACCCTCAGAAGGTTCAGGCAGTAGCTCAGTGGCCTCTACCCACGACCCTGAAACAGTTGCGAAGCTTCCTGGGCTTCTCGAACTTCTACCGGAGGTTCATATGCAACTTCAGTTCCCTCGCAGCACCTCTGACCTCCCTCACCAAAGCCACCAACCAGCCTCGCCATTTCCGCTTTACTCCAGAGGCTGTCCGTGCCTTCCATGATTTGGTCGGGCGCTTTGTTAAGGAACCCATCCTCCTCCACCCGGACCTGACCCGGCCCTTTGTCGTGGAGGTGGACGCCTCTGATGTGGGAGCGGGGGCCATCCTCTCGCAGCGAGGTCCAGACTCTAAGCTCCACCCATGCGCTTACTTTTCCCGGAAGTTCTCCCCCACACAGCAGAACTATGGGGTCGGTGACAGAGAACTGCTGGCGATAAAATGGGCCCTGGAGGAATGGCGGCAGTGGCTCTTGGGTACCACCGACCCTTTTCTGATCTGGACCGACCACCAGAATCTCATCCACCTTCAGATCGCTCGTCAAATCAATCCTCGTCAGGCTCGGTGGGCCCTCTTTTTTGAGACGTACAATTTCCATATCGCCTACCGGCCCGGCTCCAAGAACCTCAAGGCGGACGCTCTCTCTCGGCGTTTCGCACCAGATTCAAGCCCCCCGGAGCCTCTGACCATTCTGCCGGCTCAACGCTTCCTAGCCTCTCTCCAGTGGCCATTGGAACAATCCATAAGGGATCCGGCGCCCCCAGAGATTCCCCCAAACCGCCTCTACGTTCCAACCTCCTGCCGACGAGAGGCACTCACGTGGGGGCATTGTTCACGGCTTAGGGGACATCAAGGCCAAACCCGTACGCTCCAGTTCCTCCGTCGGGCTCTCTGGTGGCCTTTTATGAGGAAGGATGTCCGCGAGTTCACTGCTGCATGTGATGTGTGTGCTAACCGACCCGGCGCCGGAGACATACAACCACTCCCCGTGCCCAAGCGGCCGTGGTCACACATCGGGCTGGATTTTGTCACGGGTCTGCTGGACGTCGACCACCTGGACACCATACTCACCATCATGGACCGTTTCTCCAAGGCCGTGCACTTAGTGGCCCTGGCCGGCCTCCCCACTGCCAAGAGAACGGCCGAACTGCTCCTCGAACAGGTGGTGCGACTCCATGATTTCCCCCAGGACGTGGTATCCGACCGGGGACCTCAGTTCGTCTCACGCTTCTGGAAGGCTTTCTGTTGCCTGGTCGGCGCTACCACCAGCCTGTCCTCTGGGTATCATCCGCAGACGAACGGTCAGACAGAGAGGGCCAATCAGCAGCTTGGACGTTACATGCGCTGCTTCGCCTCGTCCCAGCCGACCACCTGGCCCCGCTTCCTCCTATGGGCGGAACTGTCACACAACCTCCAGACCTCCTCTGCCACGAGTCTGTCTCCCTTCGAGACCTGTTATGGGTACCAGCCCCCTCTGTTTGACCATCAGGTGCCTGAGGTGGAGGTTCCTGCTGCCCAGACGCTGGTCCGCTGCTCTCGGCTCGCCTGGATCCGGGCCCGTGCGGCCATCACCCGGACCAACACGGAGTACTCCCGTCAACATCGCCGCCGCCACCGGCCTGGCCCCGTCTTCCGGTCTGGTGACCAGGTGTGGCTCTCCTCCACCAATCTGAGGATGCCGGCTGGCTCCCGGAAGCTCGCTCCTCGCTTCTGGGGCCCGTTCCCTGTCCTTAGGGTCATCAATCCTGTCACTTACCGACTGCGCCTTCCGGCTACTCTCCGGATCCACCCGGTCTTTCATGCCTCCCAGCTGAAGCCGGTGGTCTCCTCTCCTCTCCACCCTCCTCCGACCCGGGTGCCTCCGCCCCGCTGTGTGGAGGAGGATCGTGTTTACACGGTCCGCAAGATTCTGGAAACGGTTCCACGGCCTTCACCGGTCACAGTCCCACCCAGGCTGGGATAGGGTGACAGAGTTGCCATGGCAACGGCAGCATTCCACATTTCTTCTGAGGGGGAGTAATCACTTCAGCCTCACAGGCTCAAGGGCACCAGATTCAGATAAGAACTTGTTTTTCGGGCCAGACAGAGATAATTTAGTCTCTGTCTTAAAGTTATTTTGGTCTCCAACCCCTCTAGATCCAATAATGGCGTAAATTAATCTATTCCCAACCGTGCTGTCTCGTCAAGTCGCTCCTTGATCGAATCAACCTTCTGTGCCAGAGCCTGAATCTCAGCCAAAGTTCCAAGCTTACGACTCATCTAGACAATTATATGAGTTTGTGCGTTCACAGCGTGGTGCAATCCATCCCTGATTGAGCCAATATTCCTCGAAAGCTTGTTAATTTTCCAGTGAGCCAAGTAACCGCTCAGGCCAAACAGCAGGACTCCCGACACCAAAACCACAAATATTCAGACGTCTTCAGAATCCTCTAAAGACAGTTGAGAGAGGCAGATCAGGTTCCACTGTTTCCAGGAGTCCATGATATGCCCAGCTGGCTCTGTCCCAGAGGGGCAATCGGGAGCCCCTTCTCCCGTTTTCATCGTTGAAAAAATCTTGTCAATCACGTTGAGAGACCAACTGACCAGGTCCATTTTTAATAATTTCCAGTTTCCAGAAAAAATGCAGAATTGCCGTACACTAAAAGACAGACGAAATAAAACAAATCAGATAATATTAAAATGGTTAATTCCTTCAATAATCACTTTATCAAGTCCGGTCATGCCTTTGTGACTCAGCTAAATTCAATGATTCCCTTCCCACATCTAATTCCTGTCTCTCAATTCAGTTATTTCAGGTAAATCAGGTACTTGATGAGTCACTCAGGTTAGATCCTCATGAATCAGCTGGACTGGACACTCTTGACCCATTCTTTCTTAAAATAGCAGCACGTGTTATTGCTGCACCTATTACCCATCTATTTAACCTGTCCATACAAACTGGTGCATTTCTGCAGGGCTGGAAATTTGCATCTGTTACCCCACTTTGTAAAGGGGGTTCATTCAGACCTAAGCTGTTATAGGCCCATCTCTATCCTGCCTTGCCTCTCTAAAGTCATTGAAAAGTTATTCAACAAACAGCTAACTCGCTATCTGGAGTCAGCATTATCACCCCCATGCAGCCCGGCTTCAGAACTGGCCATGGATGTGTGTCTGCAACCCTTAAGGTACTAAATGACATCATGTGTGCCATTGACAGTAAGGACTATTGTGTAGCTGTGTTTGTTGACTTGGCTAAAGCCTTTGATTCTGTAGACCATAACATCTTACTTAGCAGAATCAAATATACAGGAATTTCTCAGACATCCGTGGCATGGTTCAGAAGTTATATCTTAGGTTGTACGCCAGTGAGAACATAGGGTTACCAATCTGCTCCACTACCTCTGTCTATTGGCGTTCCTCAAGGGTCCATACTGGGCCCAGCGTTATTCAGAATCTGTATTAATAACATTGTTCACTCTGTTGACAGTTCTCATACACATTTATATGCAGACAACACCATTTTATATGCATGCTGTTCTTCCTTGAACACAACTTTGTCCTCCTTGCAGCACAACTTTAATTATCTTCAACATGCCTTCTCCAGCCTTTATCTGCATAACAAAGTTCATGATCTTCAACCGTAACTTACCACAATCAACTTGCCACCTTAATATTGTTTCCCTGGATGGTACAGAGCTACAACTTGTCAGTTCCTGTAAGTATCTGGGTATCTGGCTTGGCAGCACACTTTCATCTGACGTCCACATGAATTAATTACTTTCTAAAGTCAAGTCAAGACTTGGGTTTCTATAGCAACAGGTCATCTTTACTCATTCTGCAAAGAAAACCTTGGTCAAAATGACAATCCTTCCATCTTAGATTACAGTTTTCTCTGGTTTCCTTCTACACACCAAGAACATGCCTGTTAGGTTAACTTGAGACTGAGGGTGAGTCCGAATCCACAGGAAGGATGCTTATGAGTATGGGTCCTCGCCGGTCTAGCAAGGCCGGGTCCTTGAAGACCGCTAAAACTGGAACCCTGCGGCTCTGAATTCGGACAGTCTAGCCTTCACCTCTACGGTGGCCTGTAGGTCCCGTCACAGCCGTGGCGGCAGCTACACGCAAAGGAAAAATGCTAAAGCTAGCGAAAATGGAGCAGGAATATTAAGGAGCTACAACAGCTTCACGTCCTTCAGCAGCGTTTGTTCACAACCGTTTTCAGGTAAAGTAACTTTGTTTATTCTAGAAGCTTTCAGGACTTACATGCTAACTTTAGATGGTTTCATGTATGTTTTAAGCTACAGAATGAACTTGTTAAACATACACAACACATTTCTACAGAGTATTATCACGTAGGTAATTAATATAAACCAAATGTATTAAAATGTTGAATGCAGTAGGATGTTTTCTCATGTAAATTGGACCGTAGAACTTATTTTGCATCAAATGGTGGTAAAACGTTTTAAAAAACAGGCTTTTTAATAAAATAGCATTGAAGTGTTTTCAATGTGCATTTGTTTATTCAACTTAAGCCTAATAATGATTAGATTTGTCTTTAAAGAGCAAGTCACCCCTTACAAGAAGCGTACTTCACTCCCTCTTCATGTTTGAAAAATGCAACAAATGCTGTTGCCTAGCAGACCGAGAGGGTGGAGCCACTAACAAATACACACACTCACGACATTGTGACATCATAATGTACCAGTTTACATCATAGCATGCCTCTTAGCCAATAGCGGTGGCAGATTTAAATTCAAATGTAGTGAAGAGTTTTTACCTGACAACGGCACAACACTGACAGTTTCAGGCAGAAAATTTAAATGTTACCTAAAATGCACTAAAGTGCAAAACTATTGACTACACGTGTCTGCAGCACGATTAGACACGCATTTATATAGTTTATCAGAAAAAAATAGTTGATTTGGGGGTGACTTGCTCTTTAAAATGTAAATTCTCTGTAGTTTTCCCTGCTGCTTTTCTTTAAACTGAACAGAACCAGTGTACTGCAGGTTATATGTTTGTTTTACATTTTTCAATAAAAAAAACTGTTTTAATCTATTACAGGTCAGCATGCACTGTGCTGTACATCTGCCTCTGTGCTGGTGAAGTTGTGGGTCTGGAGGATGAGCGTGAGGAAGATGTGTATGGAGGAGGTCAGTGGTGCTCTGTCCTGGAGGAGGTACCAGCAGACCACCACTACTGTTAACAGGCAAGTCATTCAGAGATGTAACGGCCGTCGTCTGAGCCAGCCCAGCAGTCCCTGTAGATGGACGATGGAGTGGACAGTGAGAGGAAGCGTCCCAAAGCTCTCTCTGCAGACCGTCCTGTATGTTCCTCTGACCAGAGACGTCCAGCCACGGGTCTGCTCCAGCCAAAATTCTTCATTGCTCCGTTGTCCTTAAAATAAATGACAAGTTTAATTCACCACACACACACACACACACACACACGCACACACACACACACACACACACCAACAGGAATAACTGGGACCCGCGAAACAAACTCGTTCTGGCTGATTTCTGCCTAAAATGTAATTTAAAAAACAAATATACAAACGAAAAATGTTTATAAACTGAGCCACTTTAAGCTTTTTAGTTTTCTACGGCTAGTTTTTAACAAACTTACGTTTAAAACTTCGTAGCTCTCCCCAATTTCTCTTGCTTTTGAAAATTCACAGCCAGTGCGCAAAGCATGCAGGGATAGCCTTGTTCTGTGAGGATACAACATACCCGTCCTCGAAATGTGGGCAGAGCGAGACCGCGTTTGAGGACGCGAGAATGAGTTTTCTTGGAATTCGGACAGTACTCGTCGCTGCGCTGTGACGTCATCGACCTCAAAACGCACTCTTACAAGCATCCTTCCCGTGGACTCGGACACACCCTGAATCTTACCTGTGAGTGAGTGAGTGAGTGAGTGAGTGAGTGAGTGAGTGAGTGAGTGAGTGGTTGTTGGGGGCTTTTGTTTGATTGTCAGACGGGGGGTGGGGGGGGTGCAGTTGGATGAATGTCGGACTAGGGGGGTGCTGTTGCGTGGATCGCTGGCTGTAATGCGCATAACATTACATTACCTTACATAACATTTATCACTTTCCCTCTGGGATTAATAAAGTATTTTTTAATTTTGAATTGAATTGAATTAACACACAAGCTTGCAATATAAAGAGAACAACACCTGTCCCCCTCCAGCTCGGCTGTGGGACCCTCACCATGTGACCCTCATGTCCATGCTGTCTTTGGAGGAGCAGATAGGAAACAAGACCACCTGTAATTTCAAATGAACCAAAGCTTCCTCCCAGTTTCTCTTTAAGTTGAATTTAACATCAGTTTATCATCATGAGAAAAAGAATGAAGTGGAACAAAAACTTTGATTTTCTATTTCTTTGTCCTTTTAACTTCTCCGTGTCCCAAAATAAATGAGATAGATGATTACGCTGCAACCGCCGTCGCTGAGCGAGCGAGCACCGCCACGCGACAACCCGCTCAATTAACATAATTCACGGCCCGGATCCAACAGAACCGATTGGGCTCATTCGGTTCGGGTTCAGTCTCAGGTTACAGCTCCAGCGCTCAGCCCTGCAGTACCACATAAAGGCACACCAAAGTTTCCTACCCAGTAAATGTGGAGAACACCCGCTCTGACAGATCTGAGTGCTACGCTGGAGCCGCCATTAAAATAACAAAACTACATTCCACTATAATTAATTGTGGTACTCTTCTATGATGCAGGATCGTTTATGCCCGCATCTCGATGCATCCATTATTTTGATTATTTTCCTCGGTCGGGAGTGGGGGGTGCGCGCGGGGTTCGGGGGTCACAAAGAGAGGGCTCGCAGGCCGGACGTGGCCCGCGAGCCGCCTGTTAAATACTGCTGCTATAGATTAACTATTGTACTTCTCTTTGGATAAAAGCGTCTGCCAAATAAATCAACATAAACATATTTTTTATGTCTGGAGATTTGAAGTGGCCGTAGGACCCTCCTGAAGGATAAATCAAGGTATCCGCGGGTCCTTAAAAAGTCTTAAAATGTCTTAAATTTGCTTTTCCAAATTTAAGGCCTTGAAAATCCTTAAAAATTACAAACAATCCTTAAATCCAGTTTCCAAAGGTCTTAATTACCAAAGACCCAATAAGCAAGATTATTTTATTTCTATAAAAATTTTCGTGAATTTCTAGTTAGTGTTCAGTATTTTTTGTGTACGATATTGGTGCAAGCGTAACCGTACACATTCAGTTGGTTGTGAAAGGGGGCTGTTTTTAGATGAGCACATTAGCTGGTTAAGCTAGTGGGAGCTTGCGCCATGGGGAAGTGCAAGTTTAATGGTAACTGGATGGCTAATCCCACGTTCACGACGTGGTTAGCACCGGCCCCAGGCAATAGCTGGAAATTATAGCTTAAATTTAATTTAAAAAATAGCTTAAATTTGGTCAAAGTGGCCTTAAAAAGGTCTTAAAAAGTCTTAAATTTGGCTCCCTTAAACCTGCAGATACCCTGATAAATAAACTCTTCTGGAGTTTAATATACTTCCATCCCTGCTTTGACTTGTGTTATTGTTTGGCTTGTTGGTATAAGCTGTTTTTTAACAGCTTCCATTTTTCATAAGGTGAGGTTTTGGTACCAAAGAGTTTTCTGAGGGTCTTTGTCTCTCAGAGATGTCTAATGGTCAGCAGGTGGCAGCAAACACTTCACAGGTAATATAAAAGTCTCTGAGCAAAGAGGATGTGTGCAGTCATGGGGTTTACACAGTCATGTGATCATGCGCCACTCCTCCTCATAGCTTATGTAATCCTCATCTCTTAGCCTTGAAACCACTGACCTGAAATCAGTGGTCCATTTCTCCTTCAAGCAGCTGTTTTACAGTCTGTGTGGGCGACTTTGAGAGATGTAGGACAAAGGATCAAAAGGCTGCAAAATAATGTGGTGGATTGTAAAACCTACTCACTGGCCTTAGTCCAGAAATCCTGTTGTTCACACGGTAGCTGGCACTCCGATTCCTCTCTGGTGAAGAATTACCTTGTGTTCCCCAAAGTGTGCATTCATTAAACAGGGAGCGCAGCTGCAGAGCTACATCAGCATATTTAGAAAGAGGCAAACCTCTAATAAAACATCTGCTTGACCCAGATGCTGATAAGAGTTTGAAGATTTTAGGAATGAACAATGTGTTTAGCAATTAAAGCAGGGTGACACATAACTTCATCCTAGCCTGAGGTTTAATTTCTTCTTTCACTTCATTCTTTCCAACCTGTTATTTTTCTCTACTTCTTCACCCAAACTGCTTACGTCACTGCTTATGCTGCCCAGTAAGAGATGAGTATTATTTGGGCGCTTCTTATGGAAGCATGTTGATGCCAAAAGCATCAGATTAATAGAATCAAGTTCAGCAATTTTAATAAAAGCTTCTGCTAAATAAACATCAATTCAGTTCAGTTTATTTCTAAAGCGTCACATCAGGACCAGTCATCTCAAGGACCTTCACACAGTAAACATTCCAGTACAGGTCAGGTCATTAAGCCAATCAGTAAAAAGTTTCCTATATAAGGAACCCAGCAGGTTGCATCGAGTCACTGACTAGTGTCAGAGTCTTTACAGCAATCCTCATACTATGCAAGCATGCAGCGACAGTGGAGAGGAAAACTCCCTTTTAACAGGAAGAAACCTCCAGAGGACCCTGGCTCAGTATAAGCAGCCATATAAGCAGCCATCCACCATGACTCACTGGAGATGGAGAGGACAGAGCGCACACACACACACACACACACACACACACACACACACACACACACACACACACACACACACCAAGTAGTGTTTCTATGGCTACATTGTAATTTTTTTAGTAAAACTTCCATTTATCTTTTTGTATTTGCAGACGCTTTTGTCCAAAGAGACTTACAGGTGATAATCGGCATGTTGCCCTTGAGGCTAACAACAATAACAACTTGACATCAATCATGGAGAGGAGGGAACAAGAAGTGGACAGAGAGAGGGGGGAGGGGGGGGGGTGCAGGGAGGGTGCTAGTTAAGAAGATGCTTTCTGAAGAGCAGGGTCTTCAAGAGTTTCTTGAAAATTGAAAAGGAAGCCCCTGTTCTGGTAGTGCTTGGAAGGTCATCCTACATTTGTGAAACGATGCATTAGAAGAGTCTGGATTTTCCTGAGCGTGGTGTAGGCACTGCTAGCCGACGATCCTGTGATGACCAGAGCGGCCGGGCCGAGGCGTAAGCCTTTGCAAGAGGATTCAGGTAGATGGGAGCCGTACCATCTCGGACTTTGTATGCTAGTGTTAGCAATTTGAATTTGATGCGGGCTGCTAGCGGTAGCCAGTGGAGTTCAATGAACAGAGGGGTGACGTGTGCTCTTTTTGGCTGATTGAAGACCAGACGCGCCGCTGCGTTCTGGACCATTTGAAGAGGTCTCACAGTAAAGCCTGGAAGACCAGTTAGAAGGGCATTGCAGTAATCGAGGCAGGAGATGACAGTAGATTGCACCAGGAGCTGGGTGACATGTTGTGTTAGGTATGGTCTGATCTTTTGTATGTTATACAGCGCGAAACAGCATGAATGAGCGACAGAGGCAACGTGATCTTTAAAGGTCAGCTGGTCATCAATCACAACACCCAAATTTCATGTCTTTGAAGGAACCAGAGACAGGGAATCATTTTGGATTGAGATATTGTGCTGTATGGATGGTTTCACTGGGATTACAAGTAATTCAGTTTTTGAGAGGTTGAGGTGGATATGGTGGGATGTCATCTGTCTTGATATGTCAGAAAGACAGTCTGAGATTCGTGTAGAGACTGTGAGGCCATCTGGCGGGAATGACAAATAGAGCTGCGTGTCGTCGGCATAGCAGTGGTAGGCGAAGCCATGCAATCGAATGATCTCACCCAGTGAGGTGGTGTATATGGCGAAGAGAAGAGGTCCTAGTACAGAGCCCTGGGGGACTCCTGTGGTAAGATGACGAACAGCAAAATATATTCCGAGCCAAGATACACTGAACGATCATCCTGTCCGGTATGAGTCAAGCCAGGAGTGTGCTTTCCCTGTGATGTGCATGCTAGACAGTATGGTCTAATGGAAGCCATGGTTGACAGTGTCAAATGCAGCATATAGGTCAAGTAGTATAAGTACTGAGGATTTGGCAGTCGCTCTAGCTTCTTTTAAGGCTTCAGTCACTGCTAACAGAGCTGTTTCAGTGGAGTGGCCATTTTTGAACCCAGATTGGTAAGGGTCTACCTGACAGTTATGTGAGAGGTGTCCTGTGATCTGCTTGAAGGCCACTCTTTTGATGATTTCAGACATAAATGGGAGGAGAGAAATGGGCCAGTAGTTCTCCACATGATTTGGAGGAAGGGATGGTTTTTTAGCAGCGGTTGAGAGAGGTGGGAAATGTACCACATGTTAGTGAAGCATTAATCACACGTGACTGCTGTGGCTACTGTAGCAGCAATAGTTTGGAGCAGCTTAGTCGGAATGGGGTTGAGTGGGCATGTAGTAGGGCAGCTACATGTGAGAAGTTTGGACACAGTTCTCAGTGAGAGGGGTAAATTAAGAAAATGATGCAGTCGGGCTTCTGATGGTCGGGCTAGAAATACTTTGTAGTAGCGAAGGTTCAGGATTGTCTAGTTCAGTAAACTGTTTGCTTATAGCTGCCACTTTCTCAGTGGAAAAATTAGGCAAAGTTGTTTGCCAATAGATTGCTGGTAGGAGGTGGAGGGTTAAGTGGAGTTTTGAATGTTGAAAATAGTTTCTTGGTGACAGAAGTGCTGAGAAGTTTGTCAGTGGAGAAAGCTTCCCTCGCATCAGTGATGCTGGTAGACAATGAGGACATTAATGCCTGGAATTTCGATAGATCAGCTGGATCTTTCGTTTTGTGCCATTTCCCTTCCGCAGCTCTAAGATTGGTGCATAGAGACTGGAGGGTATCATTTAGCCAAGGGTGTGACTGAGAGGATCTAGCGGGTCTGGTGGCTAAAGGGCACATGTTGTTGAGACACGAACAGAGTGTGGAGCAGAGTGATTCAGTGGCATCATTCACTTCAAAGGCAAAGAATGTGCTGGGGGATGGAAGAGTGGAGGCAACAAGAGATTAAATAAGTAATTTAGTAAGAGATAAACTGTTATTTTTATTTTATTGAATCTATAATTAAACGGGTAAACTAGTAGTAGCACATTCAATGTCAAAGAGAGTAAAATGTTATTATCAGGAGAGGGAGAATGTTTAAGTGGTTAGCAGCAGTGTGCTAGCCGATGGCCCCCTCCATGAGGCCACCACAGCTCAGTAGAACATCATTGTAGCTTCTTATGGGGAGAAAAACACTTAGAGAAAAAATAAAGTTAACAGCTGAAATAGCAGGAAATAGTACAGTTAAAGAGCAGATTGTAGAAGAAAGTAGTCGAGTGTGGAAAGTGGTCAGTGTGTCCTCCAGCAGTCTAAGCTCCGGTTTAAGGTTGGTTTACGCTTGACGTGTCCGCGAGGTCCACACGGCTCCGCGCGGAAAAGTTGCGTCATTTTTGCGTCATTTTAACAACCATGCCCCTCCACCGTGCCTCCGCATGGCCCAAAATTTCCGCAACGCGCACCTAGGAAATTTTCTAACCATGTGGACGGTCGGACGCGGAAAAACATGGCGGACCGGCAAGAACTAGTATGGCAGAGGTTCGTAAATACAGACATTTGTATGATTCAGCTCTCAGAGATCACCGTGATCAACATGTTGTTAATAATTCTTGGAGAGAAATAGCTCGCACTGTCGGAAAAGATGAGGACGCTGTTAAAAACTGCTGAAATGCCATGTTGTAAACAGTAATTTCTACTTCTACTATGGTGTAGTGTTGGATGCATGCCGTAGAGCTCCATGCTGCCCCGTTCAGTTTGGGAGAATATTGGCTCACCGCAGAGACAAGCCGCATGAACCATAATCGCCGCAAGTTGTGAAGCGCGTTCCAGCCGCGAGCCGCATCACCAAGCGGAAAGTGAATGCGTCAAGCATAAACCAAACTTAAGCCTATAGCAGCATAACTCAGGGATGTGGATTCTCCGGTTTTTACCGGATTTATGGAATTTTGTTGCGATTTGGGGCACCCCATGAGATCGATGCAAATATCTAGTGTATATGGGGTGTGGCTCTGTCCGGGGCTCGAAAGTCGCTATTTATTTATTTTTTCTTGTCCTGTCTGGCTGTGAAGCAAACAGAAATTTCACTATTTTTTTTCACCGAGGCCCACGATCATAAACGGAAATCCTGGGGGGACGGCATAAAGTTGTGTCCCAGATCACATTCGATCCAAATCTAAACAATGTGTTAGTAATCATTCAAAGATTATGATCACCCTCTCCTATTCCTCGAATTGGTATGTCCCATTCAAGCTTTTCCAGCCGGGTGGGGCTGTTTGCCGCTGCTCCCAGAGCTGAGCGGGAGCAGGATAGAGTGACACAGCGGTGTGCTGCTGAAGCTCTACGTTTACCACCACACCACCACTCGTTCTAATAGTACTAAACATATTTTTCTGGGCTAAATTTCTGTACTTTCCCAGTAAAATATCCCTGTTAAGGAGCTGCAGCTCCATTCCTCCCGCTGCAGCACGACACCTGACTGGATCTTACAAAACTTCTCCGAGGTGGTGGACTTAAAAAATGCTGAAAAAAAAAAGCTTTTGCTGCATTTTGCCAAAGTAAAAGGAAACGGAGCTAAATTTTGTCTCTAAATATGGAAATACCAGCAATTTAATGAAGCACCTCGTTATTCATGGCATCAGTCTGCAAGCAGAAGCATGACCCGTCTGTGTGATCGGCCATTAAACTTTTAATCAACAATCACACCTTCTGTAGCCTAAATCCTGTTTTAGATAACAACAGTATAATTGATCCTAGTCCAAATAATATTCCTACAAGTTATCATTGAAATTAAAGGTGTCAACATCTGTTTGTTACTAATTTATTTAATTTTATATGAACAATTGCAGAAGTAGGAATTAAGTTTAAGAAATCTTAAATCCTTAAAACCTCATAGGTAGTGGTTTTATCTGTTACTAGGCAGACTGGATATTTTCTCCAGGCATCTACTATGAATCTACTTAACCCTCTGGGGTCCATGGACGAGTATACGCGTCTTTTGAACAGGTCTGATTTGGGATGTAGTTGCAGCAAGACTCCGCCTCCCTGAGTTTAGATTTCTATTCAGCTTTATAAAGGAGATTATAAACTACACCCCAGTTTTTACATTTCTTTAATAGGCAACGTAAAAGCGGAGTTATACTAAACTAAAAAACAACCTATTTTTAGGCAATCTGATAACTTGTCAAAACAGCAGTTTAGTAATCCGTGAGAGGGAATGTGCTTGTGAACATAAAACCCCCCACAAAAATATAAGATCCTTTTGCTGTTGGTGGAAGTCTCACATATTCAATTGATAAAAAGTATCATCATGTAGCTGAGAGAGAGAGGAAGGCCGCACGAGTAATGAGATGTGCGCAAAAGGGAGCCGTTTGGCGGGGAAAGGAATGGCGCGAACGGAGTAACAACAGTTAGACAGATATTGACGGTAAACTTCATACTGTGGAGCGATCCGGACAGATATATTGTCTCTGCAGTTTAGTAAGCTTTTATTAGGCTTATATAAAGGATGATGAGAAGGATAAATGTCCACTAGTCAGTTCAGATAGTACGGCTGTTTTTTTGAACTGGAAGCAGAGGAAGTGGACGGAGACTCACAGCCGGAGTCTGAGGCAAATAGCGAGGATGTTGATGACGATGTGGCAGATCCATCCTTCCTCATAGAAGAGTTGGGTCATGATGAGGTAGAGGATGAAGGCAGAGATCCAGCACCTCGGAGATCCAACAAGAGGAGTGGGCGGCGCAGCGCAGCTGTCAGATCTCGATGTCCGCGGCGTGAGACAGAGCCACTCCCTACTCCAAAATGCATGTACATTATTGCCAAATTAATAAAATAATTATAAATTCAGATAGTCCAGGATACCATAGTTCCATTCTAAATTATAAAAAACATTTGTCATAAATGTTTGTTGGATCACAATAAAATAAACAACTTTTTTCCTATTCGGATTTTATGTTTTTGAGTGATTTAAGGTCTGATATGCAACCCCTTAATGTCCAAATATAAAAAATAAGTATAAATTCATAAAGTCCAGGTTGTGCTGAAAAGACTGATGCCACTTAAGGCAGTGGTTATGGTTTTTATTTTGGAAATACAAAGGAAAACTCTAAATTGGTCAAAAACGGCAAATTACCCCTGGACTCCAGAGGGTTAACATAGCAGCAGATTAATGTTAACGTCTTAGAATGATTTAAGAGAAAAGTGTCCCAAAAGTTTTGGTTTGTGAAACATCTCCATCAAAACCGTGAAAAGCAAAATGAAAGTACCCTGAAGTTAGTTTTAGGTAGTAATTGTGACCAATGTTCATCCTAGTTTCTAGTGTTTCACCAGGTTGTGGCTCTTGATACAGCAGGTCTGATCATCTGTAGATGTTGCTGCTGATCACAGCTGCTCACTAAGTGACAGACTACAGAAAATAAATCAACAACTTTAAATTTAATAACTTAGTTACCCCAGAACTGTTGTATTAGAATACACCCATTATTTCCATTATTAATTGTGTTTTTAATGAAAATTTGTGGATTTTTTGTTTCTTCCACATCTTGTAGAGGAGACCGAGGAGTTTCCCGGCTCTGCAGACACACCAGTATTTGGCGTGTTATTGCCCTGCACTGACTGGTGGAATGCTGCCATGGGGCAAACTGTGACTATCTTAATCTCTGATGATTGTTTGGGTGAAATCCCGTAAACTTAATAGCTCGCGAAAAGGCACACCAACATCATTTATGATCTTTGGTACTTTCTTTCTGTTTTTGGCTTCTAATTCCATTTTTGGTTCTTTTCCTAACCTTTCCTGTGTTTTAAAAAAGAACCAAAAATGGAATCTTTCATGATGTCAGTGGAAGTGTCTAAATATAGACTTTAGCTCTATAAAGGGTTAATGCTATATCTGCTTTCATGCACTGTGCTGTTTTATAGTGGAGCCAAACACTTCCTGCTGAGTGAAACCCAGTGCTCATCTATTATTCTTGATGTTATTTGGCTTCCATACGTTTCCGCTTACTCCAATCACACTAGTATGAGTGGGCGGAGCCACGCCATGTTTGGTTGTCACTCTCATTGGGTAAATAACAAGCTTCCCACTGATTTCTTGCGTTAGAAGAATCAGAAGTTCGACGTTGGCGAAGCTGAAATAAAAAGACGATGAGAGGAGTTAGTGAAATGAAACAGAAGTGACCAGTTAGTTCCGGTAAAGCAGGAGAATCTTACTGGCATCAGCAGTTCCTACTTTTTTCATTTTTACCGTCCGCCTACGATCGGGGCGGCGCATCCGAGGAGGAACTGAGCTTGTTAGCGCAGCGGCTAACGAGCTAACTGTCCGTGAGTGAAGTGAAGCGAACGACCCCGAGGTTACGTTAGTGGACCCAAAGGTCGGATATTTACCCGGGAGGGTGTCGTTTGTACCGGAGAAAGTGTTGGTCGCATCGGCGCCAGTCACACCGTTGCCCGGGTCTTCCTTTTGGAGGAGCGTCCTGACCGCACACCGCCGACTACATGCCTGCTAACGCCTGCAGCCAGCTAACGAGCCCTGCTTTGGCTATTTGAAGCGAGTTGGTGCTGTCAAGAGAAGCGGGGCACCAACCTACGATGACGGATTCATAATACTACTTATACTTAAATGTGGTGTTATTCAACAGCAAGGAGTTCCAATAGAAGAACTGGGCGCGGAGCATGCAGGAGAAGAAAAGACTCCAGATAAGTAGATAGGGCGCGTCGGACACAAGCAGCTTATTACTGGGTGGTGCTTCTGCCAGCGACCAGGCTTGTTGAGAAGGGTCTGGAAAGACGGAAGGATGAAGAAGTTTTCTAGAATGCCAAAGTCCGAAAGTGGTGGACTTGGAGGGGCGTCCGGTGCCAGCTCCAGTTCGGGAGTCAGCAGTTACTACGGGAAGGTGTTCGCGGTCGGTCGGTATCAGGTCACCGTGGAGGAGCTCATAGCAGAAGGTTTGTGCTGCTTTCTGGGTCACACTTGTCTTTTCTGGTCTATGTATCTTAACTAGTGTAAAGCTCCCAGTAAGAGGCCCAGTGTTCCCAACAACTGCGTTTATCCCAGAATGACGTCCCTGTTAAGTGGCTTCCTCCCACAGCTGGTTTACATCCTGCTTCAGCTTCTCCGCTGGCGGCGGTAGGACCAGTCCCGCCCCTACCGGGCCAAAGTGCTGTCAAGACACCGGTCCGACTCGCTCCTGAAAACACACCCATACACACACATTTCTCACACTCGTGTAATTCTCTTTATCTAGTGTTAAATGATATAAAGATAAATAGCCTGTATTTGTATAGCGCCTTTATAGGTTCCTACAACCTCCCAAGGCGCTTCACAACACAATCATTCACCCATTCACACGCTGATGGCGATGAGCTACAATGTAGTCAACTGTCCTAGGGTGCACTGATGGAGGCGAGGCCTGCCGAACACTGGCGCCACTGGTAGCTACACCCTCCACCAGCAGGTTAAGTATCTTGCTCAAGGACACATCAGCATTCTCTCAAATCATGCCAAGAGTCATCTCAAGGCAATTCACTAAGTAAACATCGCAATTGAGTTCAGTTCATTATGCCAGTTAGTCACGTTTTCTATAGAAGGAAACCCAGCAGATTGCATTGAGTCACTGTTGTGTCAGAAACTTTACATCAATCCCCAAACTAGGCAAGCATGCAACAGGAAGAAGCAGTGGTCCCCAACCTTTTTTGCACCAGGGACCGGTTTCGCATCAGGCAATATTTTCACGGACCAGTCTTAAACATGTAGCAGATAAATACAAGAATTTAATATCATATGACCAGCATAAAGACTGTTTTTTTTAAATGCAACAATGAATCCAGTGTGCACTTGTAACCTCATCAGCATGAACACACACTGCCATCTACTTAACGGTTATAAGTTTTAACCAGTTAAGTTTTAACCAACATTGCATTTCCACTCTCCCTAATGGCCTTGGTTTATATGGCAATTTAAAAACATGCTTTCAAGGTAAGATTCACCAAAACAATTATAAAGTGATTGAAAAGTACAACTCACCAAGGCTGCGTCAATGGGAGCCTTGAGCTTGTTTCTGTGTGACGAGACGGTCCCATCTAGGAGTAATGGGAGATAGTGAAACCCGAAGTGTGTTGCTTATGTCCAGTTTATTCCGTAATTTGGTTTTAGTTGCTGTCATTGCAGAAAACCCTGTTTCACACAGGTAGGATGTTGGAAATGGTAACAGGTTTTCAATGCTGTTGTGGCGATTTCAGGGTATTCCGCCATGACTTTAATCCAAAAAACTGGCAGAGCTGTTGTCTCAAACATTCTTTTCAGTCTGCCATCATATGTGACCTCCAGCAATTGATCATCTTCTTGCACAGAGAGGCTTGATTCATCTGGTTTGTTGACAAACGGGTCACAAACCCATTCCTTGGTCATGCGTGGGTCTTTTGTGGTTGGAAAGTAGCGATCAAACTCTTTTAAAAGCACAGACAGGTGATCCTGCATCAGCTGGGAGCATGACTGCTCAGGCTCAGTCTCTTGCAATAGTCCTGATAATGTTGGAAACACATAAAATATCCCCCTGTTCACTCGCCGTCCTCACAGATCCAGTTTTGCTTTAAACACAGCTACTTTATCTGCCAACTTGAAGACGGTTGTCATTTTCCCTTGAAGTGATAGATTTAGTTAATTGAGAGAGCTGAATATGTCGCACAAGTAAGCAAATTTTGCAACCCATTGCTCATCACTGAAATGCACTGCTAGCGGTGACTTTTTTCTGAGAGAAATTTCTGCAGCGGCTCTCGTTATTCAAACACTGGTCAGCGATCTCCCTCGGAATAACCATCTTATTTCTGTGTATAAAAGAAGGTGTCTGTGCTCTGCGTCCATTTCCTCACAAAGCTGCTCGAACAGGTGACGTTACCGGTCTGTGACCCGGGGGTTGGGGACCTCTGCTCCAGAGGATCCAAGATATTACTAAAGACTACATTAAGGCTGTCATTTTCAATGTCCATATGAATGTTAACATCCCCCACTACAATGACCTTACCAGTATTTAGCACCAAATCAGATAAAAAATCTGAGATTTGATCCAAAAACTCAGAGTGGACGATACAAAACTACAAACGAGTGGTTTTACAGTTTTTCAATCTGGATTAGGGCTGCAGCTATCAAATATTTTTGTAATCGAGTACTCTTTCGAATCTTTTATCAATTAATCGAGTACTCTAATAAATTTGTCTTTTTTTGTTTGTAAACCATTATATCAAATAGCATGTTATAAAATATGAAATACCTCTTAAAAGAGCAAGCAATTGCCAGTTATTCTTCCAAGTTTTATTCAAAATTAGTTTTCAAAACTTAAGCACTTCAGCTTTACTTCACAGTAAACAAATGCGAGCGGCTGCGGCCCAAACAGCACCAGAACCGCTCACAGCTCATGCACAAACATGGCTCACCAGCTGTTTCCCTATTGACACACGTTCATTTTAATTTCTACACTTTCTTCTCACAATAACAAGGATTGTCGAAAAAGCATGTTTGCTGTGGTTATGTCAAATTATACTGATCACAAAACATTTATTTCCTTTCTTTTGTTTTCCTCCGTCACTCATAAACACCGGTGTCCTCCTGCAGCAAACCCGAGGGACAACAGACATCAATAACACAGTAAAAGGTCCGACGTGTTGTGTAAAAACTACCATTTTTAGCACATTTTAAGTCCGACGTGTTGCTACCAAATGCACAGTGTGAGCTGAAACTTGAGTGCTACAAATGAAAAAGTTGCACAGTGTCCGCAGAATATATAGAAATACTGGCTAAAATGCATTATCTTGTAGAGGCTCCGAGTCCGCTTGCAGAAGTGACATTTACATGTGGATGTCAGGTGCTGCAGTGTCGAGGATGTGGTGTTGTGGTAGGCTAAATCCATTTTACAGTATTTACACTGGACTACGTTTTCCGCCTTGGTCCCACACCTTTGACATTTTCTGTCTTTTTCGCACTCCACCGGGGTCCACGTTGTCCTCCATGGTTTAAGAGAAGGTTAAGTTACATTTGCAACTCACGTGTGCATTCAGTGCAGTGTGTATGTGCGTCACTTATTTTGGTCCAGGTGAAACATGACCCTGGGCGATTGCAAAGGCATGAAGTAATCAAACATGAATTAATCAAACATGAATGAAACGAAGCCTCCGAGGCAGAGATTTTGACTTGGAGCTTTTTGTACTCGAATTATTCAAGGTACTCGAGGAATCGTTTCAGCCCTAATCTGGATTAAGAAATTTAAGAATAAGATGTTCAAAAGAACTGTAACTATTAATTGGTAAGGGATTGTTTAATAAGTCTGAATGAAAAATGGTTGCTACTCCTCCTCCTCGCCTTGTACTTGGAGCAATATGATGATTTAAATAATTTGAAGTAGTCGACTTATTTAAGCTAACATAGTCCTCTTGCTGCAGCCAGGATTCTGTGAGAGAGATTATAGAAATCTGATTATCACAATTCAAGTCATTAACTAACAACGTCCTAGAAGAAATAGATCTAATGTTCAACAACCCACATTTAATTTTTCTAGTTTTCTGCTCAGTTGAATTTGTTCTAATATTTATGAGATTTCCATGATTTGCTTTATTAAGCCTGATATTAAATCTGTGTGGTCTTGGCCGTGGGCAGGACACTGTCTCAATGGGTTAGTGGGTGGGTAACTGTTCAGAAGCTGCAGCTGGGTGTGTTAAACTACGACTCTGCTTCCTGGTCTGGACCCAGGGTAGTCATGGAGGACTAATAAAACTGGCCATGTTCCTAGAAAGAAGAGCTGCTCAATCCAAAGAGGAATGGATGCCGTCTCCGCATCAGACCAGGTTTTCCCCAAAAAGTTTTCCAATTATCAATGTAGCTCACGTTGTTTTCAGGACACCACCTAGACAACCAGTGGTTGAAGGACAGCATGCGGCTAAACATGTCGTCACAGGTCCGATCAGGCATGGGGCTTGAGAAAATGACTGAGTCCAACATTGTTTTGGCAAACTTACACACCAAAGCAACATTAATATTCGTGACCTGTGATTGGTGTAACCGGGTGTCGTTACAGTCAGCGTGAATAACAATCTTACTGTATTTATGCTTATCCTTAGCCAGCAGTTTAAGGTAAGATTTAATGTTGCCCGCTCTGGCTCCAGTTAAACACATTTAACTATGGTTTGTGGAGTCTCTAATGCTGGAGTCTCTAATACCACTTTTCTGACTATGTAGCTGCCAATGATCACTGTCTGCTTGTCAGTGGGTGCAGAGCTACTTAGCCCCGCGCTAGCTAAGTACCTACAGCTATCTACGGGCTTTTCAACAGCGCATTGCCAGGCCTCCAATTCCGACACCTGCGCCTCCAAAACTACAAAAATGCCACATTTATTACACGTACCATTATCACTAAAGGAGACTGAGGAGTAACTAAACATCTGACACAGAGAGCAAGAGATAGGAGACAGAAGCAGAGACAGAAGTAGCCATAGCCCTGCTGAGGCTAAGCTAACTGGACGAGCAACTCGTTCAACACCAAATAAACTGCGTGCAAACTCAAATGGTTCCCTAAAAGCTAGGTGGAACAACAGAAATGTGTGTTTCAGCTTGCTTGTGTGCTGCAATAACTCAGAGATATCGGAGTACAGAGAAATGTTATTAATTTTAGCGAGCCACAAACTCCGAACGCGCCGGTAATGAAACGAGACCGTGGTCTGCTGCTAAAATATGAAATAAAACAACAAAATTGTGTGGCTGAAATGTCAGACTCTTGTTATAAAAGGCTCAATAGGGAGCCTAAGTCTCAGCCCTTTCCGGTCGGCTCATGGGTCACCGGAAGAACGAAAAAAATGAATTCTAGTCAACGGGGCTGAAAGAGTTATTTTCTAATCCGCCTTGCCTCCCGCCCTTGATCACACATATATTGTATTTATATTTAAATGAAAAGTAATGATGGGTGTTTTGACCACGCCAGTCACATGATTTAAGATTTATCAGCTTGTAAAAGTTTGCTGTTAGCATGACTACAAATCATGTACAACGCATATATGGCGTCACCGAAGGATCTCCTCCCCCTGGCGTAGTAGCCTAAGGCGAGAGGCCCAGACTTCCCTCTCCCCAGCCTATTGGGCCAGCTCCTCCGGGGGAATCCCAAGGCGTTCCCTGGCCAGGTGAGAGACATAGTCCCTCCACCGTGTCCTGGGTCTACTTTTAGGTCTCCTCCCGGTTGGACGTGCCCAGAAAAACCTCACCAGGGAGGCGTCAAGGACACATCCTGACAAGATGCCCGAGCCACCTCAACTGGCTCCTATTGATGTGGAGGAGCAGCGGGTCTACTCCGAACCCCTCCCGGATGACCGAGCTTCTCACCCCATCTCTAAGAGAGTCCAGCCACTCTTCGGAGAAAACTCATTTCGGCCGCTTGTATCCGCAATCTCGTTCTTTCGGTCACACCCAAAGCTCAATTTGCTGGGTTCCTTATATAGGAAACATTATTTCTGAATGGCTTAATGAACTGTGAATTGGAATGTTTATTATGTGAATTGCCTTGAGACGACTCTTGTCGTGATTTGGCGCTATATAAATAAACTTGAATTGAATTGAAAATTGAATTAAGCAGGCAGTATCTCGATCTCACAGTCAATAAAGTTTTTAAAAAAGTATTCCCCTGGGAATTTCCTAGAATTTCACTTGCTGAGGACGTAGCGTGACCAAAGATGTTTGAGGGTGTTTCTGTGTGTGAATGACAGAACAGACACGAGCACCTGGGTACGCACAGGTTTGATTTATCATCAGACGAGTGGAGGAGCGCGCGTACGACCAGGTTTTTGACGAATACAGGCGTACAGGACAGTTTCTAAAAACATTTGATCAACGAGGGCCCAGGCTTTAAAGCAGATATTCATCTTAAGTTAGATTTAATGGAATTACTTCATCTGTCAGCCATCTTTATATCAAATTTACAGCAATCCAGGAGGCACAAATCAGGATTTCAGCTTTAAAAGGTTCTTGACCTGAACTTTAGCTTTTTGTCACAAACTGATTGTGTGACCTTAAGTGTCTGGAAGGGTATATTTTATCTTCATGGCTCCTTTAACAGCAAAACTAAAGTTCTGGAAGCAGCTGCTGAGTCAGCAGAGCTCTAAACTTCTGCAGTCGGACCAGAACCTCTAGCCTCAGAGTGAAACTGTTTCCTGTGCGTGTGCTGGTGAGGTTCGGCTGTGGCAGCTCTGAGGAAACTTGATGCTGTTGTTCATGATGCAGATGTTTAAGCCTCTTCTGCTCATCCAGCTGCTGTTGCAGTTTGATAAAGAGCATGTGATCGTCATGAAGCAACCGTGGGTGATGGTTTTGTTTCTGGGTGACGCGTCTGTGGAGCTGGACGATTCTTGCTGAGGAGGAACTTTGTCATTTCCCTCTGGTTCCTCTTGGCTGTCTGTCTGAAGCTGTAAAGCAGGAAGCATCTGCTTGCTCCACCAGCCTTCCTTCTGAAGTCCAGGAAGGGTCGCTACTGCATAGTAAAGTTCTGTTGGTGTAAAGAAGAGAAAACCCTCCAGTCTCCCCAAACAGCTGTTGGATAATTTAATGACGATATTTGCTGAGTGTTGCTTGGATAACTGCCCGTGCTACAGCAGCCCCCCGATGCGACAGATGCCTGATAACTACCCACTTCCACCTGCAGGGACAAGTCAAATACGAGTCTCTGACTCTATAAAAACAGGAAGACCTGATCGGCCGTTCCGCTTCCTGTGTTTGCAGTTTCACGAGGTTAGGCCTTGTTAGCTACTTTCACCTGCACGTTGACTTGACCTGGTGGGTGGGGGGTGGGGCCTCACAAGTGTGTTCACGAGTCTCTGTTCCGTTACAGACCGGAGACGTGCATCCAGTCCAGAATCAGGGTCTCCCTGACCTGGACCAACGTAAATACAGTTCATGTGCTGTCAGCTGATGCGTTCCTGCCTCGGTCTGGGAACTCGCGTGCTGAGGATGTAGCGTGACCAAAGATGGTTAGTTGAGGGTGTTTCTGTATGTGAACGACTGAGAAAGGACGCAAGCGCCTGGCTAGCACAGGTGGGACTCATCATCAGATGAGCGCAGAAGGACATCTGTGTTTGTGGCCCTGAAACATGAGATTTGTAAGCAGCGTTATAAATGCCAAACAGATTTAATAATGCTGCAGTGGTCTGCTGTAAGAGTCCTGCTCAGAGTAGCTTTTCCTCATGGTGGGCGTATTTAAACCCACTACTATGATTAACTGTTCTAATTGGGTTTAAATGAATAGTTCAGGACTTTTTAATGGGAATTCCCTCATTTATTCAAATTTTACAGCCATAATTGTGTCTTATTTAACTTCTGAAGGACTTCACTTTTGATTTTGAGTCAGATTTTACATGAATAACATTTAATGTCCTTGTTTTAGCCTCAGCAGACCTCTATAGCAAGGATTATCAACTCCCTTCCCGAGGGCAGGTAATCCAGAATGTTTTAGTTGTTTCCCTGCTCCAGCTCACTTAAATCACCTATTCAGCTCATCAAGCTCTGCAGGAACCTGTTAGTCACCTGCTGGTAAAAATCAGATGTGTTGAAGCAGGAAAACAACAAAAACATGCTGGATACCCGCCCTCAGGGAAGAGAGTTGATGACCTCTGATCTATAAGAAAGATTCATTCGATTTAGAACATCTGCACCTCTTGGCCAATCAGAAGCCAGAATTTTTATCTCTAACTTCACTTGTGTGTCTTTGTGTGTGTGTGTATGAACACGTGTGTTTGTTTGTGTGTGTGTGTGTCTCTCTTTTCTCAATCCCCAGTCGCTCTCCACTGTCGCTGCATGCTTGCTTAGTAAGAGGATTGCTGTAAAGACTCTGACACTAGTCAGTGACTCGATGCAACCTGCTGGGTTCCTCATATGGGAAACTTTTTACTGATTGTCTTAATGAGTTGACCTGTATTGTTTACTGTGTGAAGGTCCTTGAGACGACTCTGGTCTGGTTTGGCGCTTTTGAAACAAACTGAGTATCTTTTATATAGAAGCTGCTTTGACCGGTGGCCTTTGCTGCGCAAGATCCCGGCCGTTGGCTCCAGGCTCACGGATCTGGGGTTTTCCTCCCAGCTGTCTTGACAGCTGTGTCTTATGGTGAACTAATTAAATCTCACTTCCAGTTCAGCCTCTCACATTTGTGGGGTTAAGGGGGGGTTCCCATGCCTTTTAGTCATGCATTCATGGACCTGAACACTTTTTCCAGTAACAAAATAGATTAAAATCAGAAGCCCTAAAATGATAAAATACCACAAAACAAATAAAAGATGATTACAAATTTGGGTTGGAAAATAAAACAACAGATTTAGGTAAAAACGGAGTCTTCAATCATCACACTGAATGGTAAATGGCCTGTGTTTGACTTGTCACCTCCTAGAGTTCCTACAACCCCCCAAGACACTTTACAACACAATCATTCACCCATCCACTCCCACATTCTCACCCTGATATTGAGCTTCATCGTAGCCACAACTGCCCTGGGGTGCTCTGACCGAGGTCATCGTTCCTC
Source organism: Nothobranchius furzeri (assembly GCF_043380555.1). Taxonomy (NCBI): domain Eukaryota; kingdom Metazoa; phylum Chordata; class Actinopteri; order Cyprinodontiformes; family Nothobranchiidae; genus Nothobranchius; species Nothobranchius furzeri. Next base: position 39,755,786 of record NC_091750.1, on the reverse strand, counting down.
CAACCAGCAGGCAGGGAGGGTGAAGTGTCTTGCCCAAGGACACAACAGCAGCATGCTGGGACCCAGGATTGAGCCTACAACCCACTCTTAACTTGTGAGTTAGACCTCTAACGAATGAGGTGGGCGCTTCACGTCCTGCTTTTTCTTCTCTTTGTTAGCTGATGAGTTTAAAATCTGTGAGGTTTTGTTTCTGCTGAGTTGGGACTTCGTCCTGCTGCCGGGGTTTGGAGTCCTCGCTGCAACAGAACATCTGTTCAGCCTGGTTTATGCCATCAGCTCCAGTGTGGAGTCACGCACGCACACACACACACACACACACACACACACACACACACACACACCTCTCCATCAGCTGGCAGTCTATTCCAGGTCTGCCACTAAATATCTGTTTGTTTTTTAAGGGGCAAAGGTGGTGCTGTTGACAAATTTAAAGGAAGCAGCGTTATGACCAATCACACTCCTCCGTTCTCCGTTGCTTTTAGCAGATAGTTGAAAAGTTGGGCATGTCTCCCTCACCCCCTGTGAGCCTGTCAAGAGCCCTTGCACCGACGCATAATACACCCACACAGGCTGTAAGAAAGGTCTGGACCTATCACCTGTACCTGCCACGCGGATGGATCAGAATCCTCCAGTTGAGCTCCGGCCTGTCCAGCTTCCACATCAGAGCAGACCTGAGAACTCCGGGTTTCTCAGCCCTGGTCCTCAGCACCCCTCTGTCCTGTATGTTTGCAGTGTGTCTGCTTCAAGCACACCTGATATACATATTTGAGTAGCCTCCTCAGGAGGACATCAAGTGCTGCAGAAACCTGTTAATCAGTGATTAGTTGAAGTCAGGTGTACGGCAGCAGAGAACCACTGGTGTTTGAAAGGGCAACATGGAGAACATGTAGGACCCTAACCCAGGGCTGAGAGACCCTGGTCTAACAGGTTCATGTCTGCAGCTGCATGTGTTTCTGTTGGTCTGCAGCAAACAGCTGTGACAGTTGGATGGAGTTGTCTGAGCTTCGTGGTGATGCGAGCAGATAAAACCCCTCTCACACGTAAACATTCAAGTTTCATGTCAGAGCGACGTCCCGTTATCTGCATGTTCTGTGCTGCAGAAGAACACCAGCCGCCCTAATCTGATCGCTGCTGTGACCAAATACAAGCTACCGCACACTAATCTGTGTTTTACTTCTCCACCATACATCTCATCACGGCAGCGGTCCAGTCCACGTTTCAGAGAACTTGTTCTTTAACATGACATCACAGTCACTCTGTCAGGTCAAAGGTCAGCGTCTTCCTCTAAGGTCTCCCTTCACAGACAAAAGTAATGAGATATTAATGTGATGCAGGCTTAAATATGGCTGTACGTTATCCAATTAGAGAGCTCTCTCTACCCATGTGAGCAGGCCCAGTTCAGGCACTGAAGCAAAACAGGAAGTAGGGATGAGAGCATGCTGATGTTTCTCTGCCACACGTTCATTCTGAAGCCTGAAGAAGTCCAAAAGGGTTCAAATGGAGGCAACTGGACTTTTTTGGTTTCTTTAAGACGTTTCGCTTCTCACCCGAGGAGCTTTGTCAGTTTTGACTGGAATATGGGAGAGTCAAGATTACAAGCTGTAGCTGCCTGTTGTTGTTTAACGAGCAGAAACTACTCTGAGTACCCTGCCTCTCCGTCCCCTGATGAGTCATCGTATTTATTAGATCAACACGACTCCCTCTCAGTAGACGCCAGAACAGCTTCTCATGATAAGTGTGTGTGTGTGTGTTTTACAGGAGGCTTCTCTGTGGTGTTCCTGGCTCGTACGCACAGTGGCGTTCGCTGTGCGCTCAAACGGATGTACGTCAACAACTTGCCGGACCTGAATGTGTACAAGAGGGAGATCACTATCATGGTGAGGAGTTTTATCTGTTCACATAATTCCTACTTCTTACCCTCACGACTCCCAAGGACGATGTCTCCCTATCGGAATCAGAAGGGTTTGTTGTCTTATGAGAATCACAACTGCTGCGGTTTTATGTGCAGGAACAAATAAATGTTGAGCAAAGTTAGAATTTAGAAATAAACAATGAAACGATAATATAGGGAGACGAGAATTAGAGACGCAGCTACTTATGAATCATTAAATACCACAAATAAACTAATGTGGTGTAAATAAGGTCTGAAATAATCATTGTAGTAATGAACATTCGTGTTAACTTAATATTCATTACTGTAGAGCATTCAGCATTAGATTTAAAACATTGTAGGTACACAGAACATGATTGTAACAACTGGTAAAGTTAGCTAAGTTCTTCTATGAGCCAGAAAAATAAACTTTGTTAAAGGGAATTAGATAAAGTCTTCAGAGACGCCAGAGTCTGGAGATACCGGATAATGGATAAGTTAGGAGTTCTTCATTGTCGACACCTCCTGTGTCAGGTTGGCACGACCTGTATGTTAAAGAAAGTCAGCTTGGACCATGTGATGAAATGCAGGCCTTGAGCCACGCTACATCAGTATGTGTATTCATCTAAGCTGCCAGATCCCAGTTTGTGGTCTCTGAGCATGTGCAGCGCTCATCTGCAGAATCGTTTCTCCACTGTTTTGTAGACCTCACAACTGTACGCTAGGATCAGATGGATCCTAGAGCAGCACGAGGCACTGCGTGATCGGCGTCCAGACCGTGTCGTAACACTGGTCCGGTGTTTTCGCCTCTCTGGTTGGACGTTTAATATAGTGTTTGCTTTTGGGACGCGCCTGGCTCAGACTGGCCTTGTTAAAATCTCCCAGAACAATGAGGAGGGAGTCCATGCACAATGTCTGCTCCGCGAGCACGTGCTGAGCCTCGTGCACGTCCGCGGCTGGTGGCATGTAAACAGCGGCTAGAATGAACGAAGCAAACTTCCGCGGAGAGTAAAACGGTTTACAGTTGATACTCCAGAGGGGGAGAGCAATGCTGGGCGATGGCTGTAACATCTGTGCACATCTGGCCTTTACAGTTGTACAAGGGCTGAAGGCTTCCAGTTGGACTTCACGGTCGACACGTGTAGCTAAAGCTGGTGGTTAGGGTTGGAGAAGCTGAAGTTTTATAGAATATTTGATTATAAAGCACATTATGTTCATCTGAGTCCTATCACACAAAACGAATCCGGTGTGTCAGCGAGCTGCTCCAGTGTGTTCTCTACCTGGATCAGTGTATAACACACGCACGCACGCACGCACGCACGCACGCACGCACGCACGCACGCACGGACGGACGGACGGACGGACGGACGGACGGACGGACGGACGTTTTACTGTGTAAAGAAATGCTTTGTCTTGTCGCTCTGATCACCTCCATGTTTTTGTCTCGTTTTCAGAAAGAGCTGTCGGGTCATAAGAACGTGGTTCGATACCTGGACTCCACCATCAGCGCCGTTTCAGACAGCGTTTGGGAGGTCCTGATTCTCATGGAGTTCTGCAAAGGTACAGTTAAATAAACTTTTGTGATGCTTTAGAGGTTCGGAGGCTTTAGAGGCTCCTTTCAGATGAGTGCATTCTCTCTTTTCACTTATTTTACACGTAAATTTAAGAACATGGAAACATTTACATCAGTGAACGATTGTTTTTGAAATAAAATTTGGATTCATTTAGTGTTTTTTTTTTTTTTTTACCTTTGAGACAAACTGCTTTTATTCTGATTGTCAGAAGGAGCCATGTTGATGATCTGCTTCTGCTGATTATGTCAAACGGGGACATGAATGCATCAAGTTCATAGTAACCCTCAGTGTTCGGTTGATGGTTTTATAGGTTGTTGTTGTTGTAATTACTGTCAGGTGCAGCAATGATTGTTTTACTGGCCTCAGCTCAGGCCCAACACCTTTATTTATACTGAAGTGGTGTAGACGTGTAGCCTAGTGAACCAGACCAAAGTTTGGTCCAGCAACGCTCCGCTGGAACATCTGCAGCCCCTAGCAGACCACAGCAGAGTGGATAACAATCTAAAGGTTCACATAACTTGCTTTTTATTGCTCTTTCTCAACTTTTCTCAATTTTAACTGCTTAATGTTTTAATTTGATTCATCTTCATCAGTTTTCTTTTCATCTTCATTCACAAATGTTAATTTACTTCATGAAGTCTCTGAGACATGTTGGCCAGGTTGTGTTTGTAAACGAGAACAAGTAAAGGTTACTCCTGCTTGACGAGTTAAGGTTCAAACGCTTTGATAACGGAGTTTAACACCCCACCTCCACAGCGGGTCAGGTGGTGAAGCAGATGAATCAGCGGTTGAATGTGGGCTTCAGCGAGGCAGAGGTCCTCCACATCTTCTGTGACACCTGTGAAGCCGTGGCTCGGCTACACCAATGCAAGACGCCCATCATCCACCGAGACCTAAAGGTGAGAACACCTGTCTCCTCTGGACAAGGAGCAGAGATGCTTCTGGGCCGGGTTTAGTTATTTATCCAAGTCTAGGAACAACTTGATCCAGACAGGGGAGAATATTTAATCATTGCTGCTTCAACCTTTTCTCAGTTTCCCGTAGGGCTGGGCGATAAATCAAATGTATCATTATCTAAATTTCTGACTCTAATCAATCATTTTTCCCATGTCAATAAATTTGATAATAGAAAATGAATAGATGTCCCTTTAGGAAGCTGTACCACGTGGGTCAGGTGAAAATGTGACTCAACGTAATACATCACTCCTGGGAAGGATGCTTCTAATCTTAGCAATATTCCGACGGTGGAAGAAGGAAATCCTACAAACCTGTTTAACCTGGGATTTGAATGACATGTCCTGGTCAAAGATAACACCAAGGTTCCTTACTTTGTTCTCGGAGACTAATTTAATGCCATTCGGGTCAGGTGATTGACTAAGCAATTTCCTTTTCCGGATTTCAGGTCCAAAGATGAGAACTTCAGTCTTGTCTTGATTTAAAAGCAAAAAGTTTTGAGTCATCCAATTTTTTATGTCTTCAAGACAAGCCTGTAATCTACCCAACCGATTAGGTTCATCAGGGTTAATGGATTGAGCCGTTTACTAGTTTGTTCAGTGAATTATTAAAGAAACATAATTAATGGTTCTGGTGTTAGTGTGGTGCAGTCGTATTCCTTTTATAAAAGATTAGGCAATGGTGGCATAAAGGCGGTATGGCGGTGGTCCTTGTGCTGCTGTGGACCTCTGTTTATCTTGGATGTAACTTGCTTTTTATTGTGATTAAAGCCGCAATCGTCACGTTTTTTTTTAACAAGCTGCTCCTAAAGGTGTCCGTCCCCGGGCAGTTTCTGGTGATCTGGGCTCCAGCTCTAATGCAGACAAGCTCCTGGAGCCTTGCAGTTCTCCCGCTTACAATCTCAGATGATTTTGTTCAAAAAGCAAAACTTAACACTCGCGTTTACTTTAGTTATCAGTTCAGTTGCTGGCTGGAGCTTGGCAATAACTCCCCATGTCATCATGGCATCTCTCTCTCTTGTGCCAAGGTGCAATCGCCGTCTATTAGACAGACCATCACCACAATGTCACCACAAAGCAAGGTGGAACATATGCTGCAAAATTCGCACAACACCATGCTGGCCTCGAGCTTTTATAAAACACCATTGCAGTAATATTACACCGATTTGCTGGCATGTTGTGTGTGTAAAACGGGCTTCTGTTAGCGCTTGCTAACATTTTAAATCTGCTCAGCAGAGATGATTGTGTCATTTCTCCTTCATCCCTCCCAAAGCCCGCTCTACCCGAACGCTCCCTTCAGCTCCTCTATCCTCTTGTCTGTTGGGCCCAGCCAGCTAGCTTTACCCTCAGATCACAGGGACACAAACCAAACCCTCACATACGTTACTGAACCATAAACCCTTGGGCTGTTGTGTTTCTCCTATTTGAAGTCAGTAACTTTATTTAAATGGTTTCAGGTGGAGAACATCCTCCTCAACGACCAGGGACACTATGTGCTGTGTGACTTCGGCAGCGCCACCAACAAAGTTCTGATGCCTCACAAAGACGGAGTGACGACTGTGGAGGATGAAATAAAGAAGTATGTGTCACAACTGGAACTTAACTGGGAATCCCCTCAAGTTTCACTGATGGTTCATACTGGGAATCTTACAATAGAGAATAGTATTCATGTTAGGATCTTCCTCTCTCTGGTCTTCAATCCGAAGTTCTGAACCTGTTTTATGTAGAGGAAATATGGCATTTGTCCAGCAATTTACCTCCTGAAACTCACCTTTGACCACTCTTGATCTATTCAAGAGGATTTTATTCAGTGAAGTATTTACCAGCCTTTGGAATCGCTGGAAGAACTTTACATCAGGTAACCGTTTATGGCTGATTAACTCCTGGGTCAATTCAAGACGCCTCTGCCGTTCTCCGATTGAAGACAACACAAAAACTCAGTTTTATAAAAGTCAAGAAAATGGTTCTAAGTAGCAGCAGCTCGTAAAATCAGAATTGTCGTGAACAGAAGGAAACAGACGTTTTGTTTTAGGCTCGTTTCCACTCCAGACCTTTGCTGCACGCGTGTCTACTTCACCGGACTGAACGGACACCTTTCCGAGCCAATTCAGGAGCCAGTGGTAGGTGCTCAGAAGGCCTAGTAGAGTCGCTGAGCAGGACTTGTGGTTAACTTCTTGCTGATTGGTTGTAACTCGGTAGGAAATGACATCAGTAGACGTCTCCAAACAGCCTGTTTCAGTAAAAACGGAGGAAGTGTTGGTGAAGCAGAATGGAAGAAGACAAGAGACAGCGCTGACTTTGCTGTAGAATCTCTCCACAACGCTGTAATGAACGACACATTTTCTGGTCATTAAACGCTGCTTTTTACATCACACAGCCACTCTCCCTGACCCCAGATTTGGTTAGAATACAGCACATGTTGACAGAATAAAAGCTTTTTTCATCTGCGCGGATGCCTTCTGATGCTTATCAGTGACGTTACTCACTGCCGAAGCCATCGTGGTGTGCTAACGTCCTGAAGAAGTTGATTCTGTATGGAGAAATAACGACTGAGGTTAGGGTTACGGACTAATCCGTGCGATCTCCTAGTCACTTTTCCCCTCCCAGAAATTCCCTGGCACTCCTGTATTGTAAACATTGATCCAGCTGGTCGACAGCAAACAGAATAACGGATAACCGGGAGAAATCATCCTCTGGAGCAGAAACCAGGAGCTGCTAATGTGGTGTTCGGTTGACTTTATCAGGTCACATGAATTTTCAGTGTGATTAACACTAATCTGGGTTTAGGTTTGAACTCAAAGCTGACCCACCTGTGAGCATCTTGTTGTGTCCCACAGGTACACCACCCTGTCTTATCGGGCTCCTGAGATGATCAACCTGTACGCAGGGAAAGCCATCACCACCAAGGCAGATATTTGGGTAAGGTTGGGCCCCACAGTGTAGTCTGTGCTGAGATTGTGAGTTTTTTATACCCCTGTACTCTAATCAGAGCTCTGTTTAAGTGTTATAACCCCATCTGATGTTTTAATATGAACTGGGGGGGGGGGGGGGGGGGGGCTATCTTTTAAATAGCGCCTCAAGATGAAGATCATGAGATGCTTCACAAGAACAAAAATTGAATAATAAAAATGATTTAAAAATTAATGTCATGAAAATGGGGAGATTATCAGTGGATCCCGGGAAAGGCAGAATAGATAGAAAGAGCAGAACCAGGAGAGGGTGATGAAGGTCCCACCAGAGCCTGAACAGGTGAATTTAAAGGAGCCCACTGAGTCCACTGATCTCAGGCTCAGGGGGAGAGAGGTCCAGAGTCTGGGGGCCACAGCAGCAAATGATCTGTCACCTTTGGTCTTTAGCCTGGTGCTGCACAACCAGTAGGCTCTGATCACTGGACCTCAGGGACCTGCTGGGGGTGTAGGGACTGAGGAGATCAGTCAGTCAGATTTTATTCACAAGGCGCTTTTCAAGCAAAGTGCGACTCAGTGCTTTACAGAATTAAAATGACCTCAAATTCCCATAACAGTTTAAAAACATTAACACACACACACACACACACACAATCACATCAGTAAAAATTTATATTAGGCTGAGTCCAGATGAGCCAAGTAAGGTAAGGCAAGGAAACGCCATCAGAGGAGCCGTCTGCCCCGGCAGCATCAGGTCAGGGCGCTCAGAGGAGGGAGAGCATAGACCCCCAGATGGTGCTTGTCCATGTAAGGCCCTAAAGACCAGAAGCAGGATCTTGAAATGAACCCTGAAGTTGACTGGCACAGATGAGGATCTCAGTAGAGGCCGATGCCGATTTTTAAAGAATTTTGTTGTAGATGGCCGATATCTAAAACCAATTATTAAGGCTGATATATGTGTGTATATATATATATATATATATATATATATATATATATATATATATATATATATGTATATATATATGTATATATATATATATATATATATATGTATATATATATGTATATATATATATATGTATATATATATATATGTATATATATATATATATATGTATATATATATATATATATGTATATATATATATATATATATATGTATATATATATATATATATATATGTATATATATATATATATATATATATATGTATATATATATATATATATGTATATATATATATATATATATATATATATATATGTATATATATATGTATATATATATATGTATATATATATGTATATATATATATGTATATGTGTATATATATATATATATATGTATATGTGTATATATATATATATATATGTATATGTGTATATATATATATATATATGTATGTATATGTGTATATATATATATATATATATATATATATATATATATATATATATATATGTATGTATATATATATATATGTATGTATATGTGTATATATATATATATATATACACATATATATATATATATATATATATATATATGTATGTATATGTGTATATATATATATATATATACACATATATATATATATATATAAACATGGTTTAGCAGTACAATGATTGTGAAAGACAGCTGAACATCCACTGTGTGCAACATAAATTAAATAAGTAAATAAATCTTTTATTGAACTTAAAATGTAAAGAAATCTCAAAACAAGAACAATGTGCAAAATGTTTTAGAACAATAGGAAATGAACCAGATTCAAGTTTATTTTGTTCCCCGTGTCCTGTCTGGCTCTGAAGCAAACAGCATTAATGTCTTGTGACAAGCCTTACAGCCTCTTCCTCAGGTGGAGCATCAAAGCGTCTGCTTTTAATGTCACGCCTGATACTTAAAACTTTATTGTTGTTGTTTTTGGATGATTTATCATTTCAACCAGCCTCTAGATCTCAGTCTTGTCTTCATTCGGCTGTAGAAAGTTTCCAACCATCCGTGTTTTAATGGAGTTTAAGCAGGTGTGGAACAGCTGCAGCTTAGACGTCTCATCTCTTGGACACAGACAAAGGGGTTCTCATGGCTTAAAGGGTGGGAACCATTAGTATAGAGGAGCTGGAATTAGAGTTAGAAGCTCCTAAATCCCAGAAAGTTGATAAGAAATGCCACAAGTCAGGTTTGTAGCTTAAAACCATGACTGAGATCCTTTGCGGAGGCAGGACACAGCTCCTCCTCAGATCTGTGAGGATAACTGTCCCTATAACTGGATCTCCAGCACCAAGGAAGCCATGCTGAAGCCCGCTGGAGCTGTTTAGCATGAGCTGTTTTCTTTCAGGAACACAAGAGATGCGTCTGGGTTTTGTGCCGAGGGAGTTCACCAGGGTCACAACTTTCCACTTATGGTCTACAGTGGAAGTTAATTAAACTCATAAGTAAAAAAAAATGCTAGTTAAAGTCCCATTAGTCATCCCTTTACTGGTAAAATTACATCTCTGCATCTGAACCATCCCCATGGGGAGTGGTGGTTTAACCCCCAATCCAGCCCCTTAAAAGGAACCCAGGTTACAAAACCTTGTGGTTCTTTAGAGATAAATGTTAGTATCAGTTATATTAAAATGGTGTAAAACCCTTCTTGATGTTTTCATTTTTATAAAATTAGTAAAAATAGTAGGAAATGACATCCGCAGACGTCAGCAGTAAAGTTAGAGGAGTAGCTGGTGAAGCAGAATGGAAGCAAATCCAAATAAATTCAGATCGTATTTAAAATCCGGAAAACTGAATTCCCCCACAGACGTAATTAACGCGGCTTGTCTCACAAAACTCAGAGCTGCTCTTGTCCTCTAAGTGGATTAAATTATACTTCTATAAAATAAATGCTTTTAATATTATTAATGTTACTGTGAGTGCTTTTTGAGGCTGATCAGTGACATCACTCACTGCCAACGCAGTGATTTGAATGGAGACACAACAGCTGAGAGGACTGGGACGTCCTATCTCCTGGTCAAGGTTCCCATCCCAGGAACTACCCTGGAGTTCCGGTAAACATACCTAATGCTGAGGTAGAAAACCAGGATTTTATTATAAGAATGGTATTTGGGCGTCTCCTAGTGGTGATATGTGGTTAGCACTTCTAACAGACAGCATGAGTGCACCCAACCCAAAAAATAATTCAGCTGCCCCTGTCTACCACTAGGCCACTGAGAAGTAGTCCTCAGACCTTCAGGTTCTGATGAAGCCCACCGCAGCTTTAGGGCAGAAGCACGTTCTCCTGAACGTTTCCTGTGTCTCTTCGCCGTGCACGCCTGATGTTTGGAACTGCTCTGTCAGTTGTTTTCACGGAGAGAAAAGGACATTAATGGAGATGTATGAAAAATGGAGCAGAGCCTGCAGGCACCTTGGAGTGTCTGACTCATAAAAGTGCAGGTCATTGATCATTATCTGACTGCAGCTTTTCCAGATCTCAGCTGTAAATAACAGCAGAAAGGTTCACATCAGCTGTTGGGATTAGTTTTTAATCTGCTGTAATCCCCCTTGAACTGGTCTTACTGTAACAATCTGGTCAGAGCTAATCTGTGTTTCTCCAAACTGAAGCTTCAGCAGCGTTGACTCATTTTTGGGTCATAATGAAACGAACGCCTTTCGTTTGACTAACCAGTGTTTGTGTTTCCTCCACAGGCACTTGGATGCTTGTTGTACAAGCTGTGTTTCTTCACGCTTCCATTTGGGGAGAGTCAAGTTGCCATATGTGACGGAACCTTTATCGTTCCAGATAACTCCAAGTTCTCCCTCAAGTTGCACTGCCTAATCCGTGAGTTTGTCCCCGGAGCCAGCGAGCGTGTCCCGATGGTTCTGGAGGGAATCGTTTTTCTCTTAGTATTTACACGTTTGCAATACATCTGTTAGCGTGTTTGATGGATGTTAGAGCTTTTATCGCTGAAATGACTCTGACACAAACACCTCGGTCTCTAGGGTTGGGCATCGAGCACCGATTGGAACCGGGACCAACTGTTAGTTTATCCCGGAATCGTTCAAAGTTTTTTTTTTTATTCCTAGTTGAAAAATAAACGTGATCTGCAAATTGTGATCAACCCTTTTCCTGCTGCATAGAGGAAACTTGTTAAATACGTCAACACGGTGGATTTAATAGAAGCTTTAAAGAACAAACTGGACGGTGTGAGGTGAGTTTGTCTCACTGCAGAAATAAAAACACACACGGAGCGTCAGCAGTCAGACACCACACCAGCTTCTGCCACAATAAATAATTTTAATAATAATAATTATTATAATAATAAATCACACACAAAGCTGTGAACATTTTAATTTCCTTTCTGAACCTTTTCTGTTGAGAGTTTTAATGTTAAAAATCTGTTAGATTGTTACTGACAGCAGCTACATCTAAAGGGACTTCACGGACTTTTGAATTTTTATGCTCGCGATTGCCCCCTCAGGCCAAAAGCGTAACGGCAGCTTCAATAGTAGGCTCGTGCACGAGGCGCGCATGCTGTACGTGCACACTCCTTAACGAAAATAACAGCTGAGACAGTCCCGTGTGTGTGTGTGTGTGTGTGTGTGTGTGGGGCCCGAAGGACAGACAGGAGAACGCGCAGCTAATTAATTAAATAATTTGGTTCTGTATAGGGCTGCAACTACGAATCGATAAATTCGATGAAAATCGATTACTAAAAGCATTGACAGCGAATTGCGTCATCGATTCGTTGTGTTGCACAACTCTTCCAAAAGCCCCCTCCCGCCCGCCGTTGCGCGCAGACTGGAGAGCCGGCAGGTGTTTGGAAGAGGAACATTGCAGAAGCAGCGAGACCCAAAAAAAGTAAAAACTTCTAAAGTTTGGGAGCATTTTCAGTTAAATCAGGCGAAGACATTCGTTACGTGCAACGTTTGTAGGTCAGACTTAGCATGGCACGGGAGTACTACGGTGATGATGCAGCATCTTAAACGCAAGCATGCCGAATCATCAGCGAGGAGGGAGAGAGCTCGGTGTCCGGGTAAGTTAAAAACTTTTCAAAAGTGATTCACCCAAGCCCCGGATTATTACACAGGCTAGACATGCCCTAAGCTCGTAAAAAAAAAGTCTAAAATCGTAAGCGCGACGCTATTAGATAAACGGGGGGGGGACTCGCGCTGCTGCGAACCGGTTCCACCGTCACATTCCCGCAGAAACTGGTTGATCACACCGGGGCCAGACTACTAGCGTGTGGCTTTACAACCACAATGTCCTCGGAAGCTAAAACGCTCTTAAAACGGAGGGAGGAGTCCTAACTGTTGCTGCAGGCGTGTTGTGTGAGAGTGCAGTTATTTACTGGTTAATATGTTTTTGGGTTCAGTTGCTTTCATGTGGCCTAATGTGAGTCTTTTTGGAATCATTGGAATGATCAGCAGCATCTCTTCATGTGACTTTAAGGCAGTTGCCCAGGGCATCATCGCAAGGAGGATGGCATTCATTTACTTTTGTTTTATTTGGTATTTTTTCAGTCATTTTTGGAAGTAGTGATTAATTTTGATTAATTCACAGCCTATGTTTGATTACATTTAAAAATTAGTTGTTTGACATCCCCAGTTATAATAAATGTCTACAGATGAGATCAAACAAAACAGATGAGAATTGCCCTCAAGTTGTTTAACTTGGACCAAGCATTTTAGGTCACAGATAGATGTAGCTTAGGGTCTCTGTCTATACACCTTATAAGACAATTTAGGTGATGGCATGTTGTTTTTCTGCTATTGAACTGTTTTCTAATAATGTTGTGTTCAATAAAGTGAAGGAAGGAGAGAAATAACGTTTCCCTAGTAGTTTTTAAAAATGTCCCCATGTAATCCGATTATTCGTGTCGAGACCCCGTCCGATTCATCGATTATCCAAATAATCGTTTGTTGCAGCCCTAGTTCTGTACCTTTCTCTTCAGCACAGCCGACAAAGGTTTAAGATGGGTCAGTCCTCCTGCATGCTCAGATCATTCCCTTCCCTTGCTTGAAAAATTGTTCCAAAATGAAAGTTGAACCCACATCTTTTTTATCTGAGAATTCAATGTCGTTCGGCGAGTCTCAAATAAAAATTTGGGCATCTTACTGTAAAAAAAATACCATTAATGTAAAAAAGAAACTCTAAATAAACTACGTTCACATCCAGAATCAAACCCGGGTTCTTCTGCTCGAGAGTCCGACATCTTACTAGGTGAGCTAAAGCACCAGTGGCTTTACAACCACGATGGTTTTGTATCTGTAACATTTATATCCTTGATGACAGCTGAAACAACGTTTAAAGAACGGTTCGGGGCGAAAATGGCTATTTTGTTGCTAATTTGCAGGAAATATCTAGAAGAAAGTAGCTAAGGGTCCTCAGAAATGTAGCTAGGTTCATCACTAGGCGTTAGGAACGGCGACAAAGACTAAAGCTACAGATAGCAAATGCTACGGGCTGAGGAGGGTCGGATTGGCAAGTGTAAGGCACAAACAGCTTTCAAACATCTGGATGGCCAGTGACATCAGCAAAAAGACAAAGACTTGTCTGTTTCAAAGCCGCGTACTGTCAGTGCTACTATATGGATGTGAGACATGGAAACGGACAAAGGGAAAAGAAAAGAAACTCGACGCCTTCCAAACGAAGTGCCTAAGGTGGATCTTTAAGATCTGGTGGCAACAGCATGTTTCCAACAAGACAGTGCTAGAGATGGCGCAGACAGAGAGGATCAGCGATGAGGTGAGGAGGAGGAGATGGAGCTGGATCGGCCATGTGCTGCGAAAGGAGGAGACGAGCGACTGCGCTGTGGCTCTAGGCTGGGCGCCTGAAGGTCGAAGGAAAAGAGGCCGACCTAAAACAACTTGGCGGCAAGTGGCTGAGGCAGAGAGAAACAGAGCAGGATGGTGTTCATGGAACTCGACAAGAAGTGCAGCTGGAAATTGATCCCTGTGGAAAAATTATGTCCTTGCCTTATGTGCCTCCTGGCACAAAGAGAAATGATGAAAAAAATGATGATGCCTGAGCGTGAACGCGCATGAAGCAGCCTGCTCTACCCGAGCATCTCTCTTTTTCTGTGATTTTACGGAAAAACAGGCAATCACAGTAAAAATGCCAGGGCTCATTCTACAGGACCAGGGCATTGCAGGAGAATGTATGAAGAAGACATTTATTACTTCTATACATGTTTTGGCTGTCAAACTTCCATAATGCCCCTTTAAGTTTGGTTGTGGTCAGAAACAAACACACTGGTTGTGCTGCAAGTCTCTTTCTTTTTTTCTCCAAAACATGTTTTAGTCTAAATGAAGGTGATGTTGTTGTTCATAGAATAAAAATTCATGTTGAAGTTAAGATTATTTCATCAAGTAGGACCTGTGGTTAGCTGGCTCATGTAAAACATGTCATGTCTTGAAAGAATCGGAATTGGGAATCGATAGGAATTGGAATCGAAATGAGGAATCAGAATCGTTCTAAATCAAACGATGCCCAACCCTGTTGGTCTCACCCATTTTCATTTAGTTTCTAATTAAATGTTTTTCAGCCACAGATAGTTAAACCAGCTGCAGTTTGTTTACTTGGTTCTTTGTTGTGCATTTGCTCAACTCCAGCCTGTTCCAACTAGTCCAGGCCTGTCATTATTTCTCTTCCTTTAACAAGAAGCTTCCCTCTGTCTTTATGTCCATATTTGACCAAGAGCTCCCCCTAGTGGCCCAACAGAGGAGCTGCACGTCTGTCTCAGAGAATCAGAGCCTCTTTCTTCATGCTGTGTGTTTTTAGGATATATGCTCGAACCAGACCAGGACAAGAGACCAGACATTTACCAAGTCTCCTACTTTGCCTTCAGATTAGCTGGAAAAGACTGTCCAGTACTGAACCTCGCTGTAAGTCGCTGGTTCAGCTCAATCTGTGCAATTCTCATCTTTGCAGGAATGAACTAATCCTTGTTTTTGGTGATCTCCTCCAGAACTGTCCCATCCCAACGTCGCTCCCCGAGCCTCTAACAGCCAGCGAGGTCGCTGCTAAGAAAAGCATGACAAAAGCCAGGTGGGTTTTATGATGCATAAACCTGGATAAACGATCTATAAATGCTTTTATTTTGTCCTCTAAACGTTGGCAATGTCACGGTCCGTTCATCATCTCATGACTTTTCTCAGTGTTAAATACTGTTTGAGTGCTCCACTTACCTACAGCAGGTGAGATGCTGACGCTCCACACACATCTGAACTTTAGTAACGCAGGTGTACACTTTGTCTCCTTCAGGATAACGGACTCGGTGGGTCCGACTGAAACATCGATAGCTCCCAGGCAGAGACCCAAGGCTGCAAACCCCAACGTGCTGCCGCTGACCAACACCGTGACTCCTGTTAAAATGAGCGTGTCTCCAGCGGCTGTCGACAGCGGCCAGAAAGGTTCAAACATGACCTTCATGTTCATGCATGACATGGATCTGGTTTATATGTTCCTATGGAAGTTGGTCTGGATTATCCTAACCAACCATTTGGTTTCCTCAGCTTCCACTCCCAGCCCAGGACAGCCTTCCCTGCAGGTCCAACCCAGCAGTCAGCAGCACCGCGTCCTGCAGCAGCTGCAGCCAGGTGACCTGCGCCTGCAGCAGCTACAACAACAACAAGCTGTTCAGCAGCAACATACAAACGCACAGCAGCTCCAATACCTCCAGGTACCGGAGAGTCGTCACCTGGTCCTGTCGCTAATGGGTAGAGAGAGAGAGAGAAGACGGTTTTAATGGTTTACGACATGTTTCAGTACCAACAGGCCGTGCAGCAGGACTTGATGCAACGACAACAGATGATGATGCAGCCGATGTATCAGCAGCAGGTGGCCCAGGCCCAGTATGCCGCCATGGTGAGTTCTGATCCAGATGAAAACAAGTTTCCATCGAGACTGAATTTACTTTTCTTTGTAATGTTGAATGCTCTTCATTGATGTTCTGACAGAATCTCAGATTTCACCCTGCAACCAAGTAAATGGTTTGCTGAGCTGACCCAGCAGCACACGGACACGCAGCATGAAGCGTCAGAGCTGCACACTTCCTTTAGTATCAGAACAACCTTTTCACTCAGATCAGTGGCAGAGACAGACTCAGTCTCCCAATATTCAGAAAACTAGTACTTCTAGACCTTCTCAGTCAGACGCGTCTCAGGTGAGCTTCACCCACAAACTTCAACCATAGATCGGATCATCAACGCTGCTTAGAGCAGGAGCGCCCAACAGAAGATTCAGTCAGAAAACTGTTCAAAAGTAATCTGATCTTAACCTTCTGGAGTCGGTGGTATTGCCATTTTGACCAGATTTAGTGTTCACCTTTATATTTGATTTCATATTTTATTGTTTCTAGCTTGTTTGGTATCATTCTTTTAGTCATTTCTTCATTTTGACATACTTTATTAGCACACTGAACCTGAAAGTGCTCAAAAAATCCAAATCTGCTTAGAGAAAAATGACATATGTTGCAGTGAAAACCACATTTGTAATGAACCATTTTCAGTACTCAACTTTATATTATTTATATACACATAATTGCAGTATATACACATGCTTACATCAAATACACTTATTTACATTATATACACATGTTTACATTATATACACATGTTTACATTATATACGTGTATACACATGTTAGCAGTATATAAACATGTTTGCAGTATATACACACGTTTACATTAAATACACATGTTTGCAGTATATACACATGTTTACATTATATACACATGTTTACATTATATACACATGTTTACATTATATACATGTATACACGTTAGCAGTATATAAACATGTTTGCAGTATATACACACGTTTACATTAAATACACACGTTTACATTAAATACACACGTTTACATTAAATACACATGTTTACATTATATACACGTTTACATTAAATACACACGTTTACATTAAATACACACGTTTACATTAAATACACATGTTTGCAGTATATACACACGTTTACATTAAATACACATGTTTACATTATATACACACGTTTACATTAAATACACATGTTTACATTAAATACACACGTTTACATTAAATACACACGTTTACATTAAATACACATGTTTACATTATATACACATGTTTACATTATATACGTGTATACACATGTTAGCAGTATATAAACATGTTTGCAGTATATACACACGTTTACATTAAATACACATGTTTACATTAAATACACATGTTTGCAGTATATACACATGTTTACATTATATACACATGTTTGCAGTATATACACACGTTTACATTAAATACACACGTTTACATTATATACACATGTTTACATTATATACACATGTTTACATTATATACGTGTATACACATGTTAGCAGTATATAAACATGTTTGCAGTATATACACACGTTTACATTAAATACACATGTTTACATTATATACACATGTTTACATTATATACACATGTTTGCAGTATATACACACGTTTACATTAAATACACATGTTTACATTATATACACATGTTTGCAGTATATACACATGTTTACATTAAATACACATGTTGACATTATATACATATATATATGATATATACACATGTTAGCATTATATGCACATGTTTGCATCACATGTTTGCAGTATATATACATATTTATATTATACACACATATTTACATTATATACATATATGATATATACACGTTTACATTATATACACATATTTACAACCTTCGTGCTGCGAGGCAACAGTGCTAACAACTGCGCCACCATGCAGCCCATGTTTGCAGCTTATACACTTATTTGTAGTATACACGTATTTGCATTATATACACATATTTACAAAGAAGGTGTCATGACTAAAAGCCATAGTTTGTGTGCCAAGCCTCAAAGTAACACACAGGGCAACATTAGTGGCTTTACAAATGCAGTGGGAGTCCTTCCTGACGTTGTCCACCTGAAGCGGCGTCGAGCACACTCCCCGAAGCAGAAAGTTTTCCCTGCCTGCTCGTAACAACTATTAACGCATGATTTTGTGATTGGGGATCTGGTTCGTATCTCAACCTCTAGGATGAGCTTGGTCTTGCTTTTCTTCCTGACTCCCAAGTCGTAGCTTATGGTGAAGAGCAGCGAGTGCCAACAGAGAGCTCTGTTTGTAGGATTTTGCTCTGCATCTTCCACAGATCAAATGCACAAAAGCACCTTCATGTTGGCATGAATAATTGACCTTAAATGTCTGACTTTTACTTGGAGAAACATGTTCATCCAGTGTCGTTACACCTCCAAGAGAGTTGAATTTTACTGTTTCAGAACACATTTGGTCCCACTCGAAAATAGTCATATTTACTCTTTAGCCAGTGTTACATTTTCAGTGTTAATTTTACTCAAATTAGAATTCAACACTGTGGTTGAATAACACTTTGTTTGTGTTATTTTTATTTCTCCAGTGTTAACTTAAAGATCTAGTTCACGTAGATCTATCAATCCATACTTAAAAGATCTAGTTGATGTAGATCTATCAATCAATACTAAACTCAGAGAAAAGGAAACTTACAGCATTTATTGTCAACAATAAGATCACTACATTGAAATCCAAGGCCTTGCATCAGCATTGACAGCTGTACCATGTAATAGCACACATACACTTCCCTCTCACTCCTGGTTCAGCCAGATCACACCTAAAATGCTGGGGCTTTAGTGAAACCACTTAAAGATTAAAGATTACAAAGCTGATTAAAAAAAAAAGGTCTTGAATTTTTGGGACTACTTGTCTGTTGTGGTGGTCTTAAATGTAACTTACTGAAACCTGCAAGAGCCCTGTCTGATGTTGAGCACTGTGGTCACCTTCCAGGGTTGTGGAAAGTGCTCTATAAATAAACTTGATTCATATGTTTAAAGAGTAACTAACCCCCAAAATAACATTTTTGTGCTTATAAACTGTATACTTGGGTCTTTACAAAAGCAATCTTTCTGTTTCTGTGCATTTTATAACAAGTTTGTGTAAACTTGATTAAATCTAGAATCTACGTCTAAAAAAAACGTCTCAGTGCTGCCCCCTGTGGCAGAACAGCGGCTACTGCATGTTAAACGTGTGATTGGCTGGGGCTGGAACTATTTCACGTCATCGGTACAGTCTCCTCCCACCCCCCTTCCCTCCCAGGATGACCCCCCCCCCTCCCACCACCACCACCACTTGGCCACGCCACTCTGTGCCTCCTGGCAACGCCCACTTTCATAGCATTGTTCAAATCTGGACTAGGGGTGGAGTTACGTTTTCTGATGGTGTGCAGTGCCTCTAATTACAAAACCTCAAAAGGGAATTTAAGAGGTTAGGAGTAAAAGAAAAAGGTTAAATGCTAGAAAAGGTTAAAAGTCGCTGTTGAAACTTCCTGGTGGCAAGGACGGGGGTTAGGGAGCAGGAGGATGTTGGATCAGTGGCAGGTTTCTAGATCTTTCTGAGTCTGACGGAAACTTTCCTGCATGTCTTTATTTGTTCTCTCAGGTTCTACGTTCCTCTGTCCCTCCCCTTCACTGTTTCCCCAGTTTTCCAATTCCAGAACTTTTTCTAACAACATTTCATCCTCACTTTGCACCATGAAGTCAAAGGTCCGTCCTTCATTCCCATCCCCGTCTCTCCCTCTCTTCCCTCCCTAACAGCTGCAGCAGTACCAGCAGGCCTTTGTCCAGCAGCAGCAGCCCGTCCCCTACATGTCCTCCCCGCTCGAGTTCCAGCTGGGTTCTTTTAATGCTGCAGCGCCCACTCCTAGACCTGCCCAGGCGGTGGGACCTGGTCCCGCGGACCCACCCTTCACCAACACCAGGTAGTCCAACACCTGCCGATACTCAGTAGCAGGTTCTGGGGATCGATGGGCGTAGAGCAGGTCTGAATGTTGGTTCTTCTCTCCGCTGTAGAAACCCGCTGGTCACCACAGACGGGACCACCATCACCAACCCCCCCGACATGTCGGGCTGGAACCCCTTTGGAGAAGACAACTTCTCTAAGTTAACTGAGGAGGAGCTGATCGATCGGGAGTTCGACCTGCTCCGAGCAAGCAAGTGAAGCTTCAGTCTCCTCCCAGAATGCATCTGGATTCCTGTTTCTGACCGTTTCCTGTTCCTCAAACAGAAAAGCCGGTGGAGAGGACATGCAGCGTGGAGGCGGAGCTGCCCGCAGCCTCCATCACCAAGCCCCCCCCGTTGGAGGATCTGTTTGGCTCCGCCCCTTTTGTGGCCAACGCAGGCAAGTCTTAGGAGTCTCTACCATGAGGACCCGACACGGAACCCACAAACCCAAATGGTTCTGATTAGCTTCTGTATGGAGGAGAAGCAGCAACGTTCTCCAAACCCGACTTCATCGTTCTGCTTTAACATTTATGCAAATTAGCTGGAACGGTGCTGGGATGTTAGCTGGTTGGATAAAGGTTTATGGAGGACGTTACAGGAGCGCCGACTAGAACCCAAATCCCAGACCGGGCCGAGCCTTTAAATTCACATCCAACCATGGTGCTGTTGGACCAACCCGTTTTCTACCTGCTCAGCTGTAGGGAACCGGGTCGGGTTGAGCTGCAGGAAGAGTTAAAGTCTGACTTCACTTAATCATCACACTCCTGTTTTATTTGGTCTTTTAGTTTACAGCAGAAAATCAAACCAGCGTTGTTTCAGAACCGGCCAGAACCCTAACCCACAGCAGCAGAATCACGTCTGTCCCGGTTAAAAACGGAGTCTGTCAGATGAAAGCTGGACGTTTACTGTATAAGAACAACTATGAGCTTTAGGTCTAGAAAGTACTTAGCGGTTATTCTACAGGAAGGAAGGAAGTTCTGTGAGTTGCGCTACCGTTTGACCCAGTAGAGTCTCTCAGAACCGCTCCGTTACAACAGTAATAATAATAATTGGCTCTTATTTTGAAACGGGAACAGAGTAAACCTTCTTCTTTATTATTTTTATTTCTAAATGTGTCTTGAGTCACAGACGCTCTTGGGCTGGTACCAGTACCAACGGTACCATGGCTGTCAGCCTGTGACCAGTACTGATGGTACCTAGCTCTTGGGCTGGTACCGGTACCTCCTACAAAAAGAAAACTTGAATTTCCCAAGTTTGCGACTCGTTTACATTGGATGGGGCCGTTGAGTTTTGTCACATGGTAAACGGCTTGTTTTTTTATAGCGCCTTCTTAGGGTTCTCCAACTCCCGAAGACGCCTCACAACACACACATCCGCACCCTGGTGGGGATGAGCTACAATGTAGCCACAGCTGGCCTGGGGCGCCCTGAACATGGGCACCACCGGTCCCTCTGACCACCACCAGCAGGGTTAAAGCCTCTTTCCCACTAGCATCAGCTCTGCATGGTCTGGATAGCATTGAGTGTCCACATTAGCATAGCCTGCCTCTTTTCTGGGTGCAACCGGACTGTTTTTAGCCCTCTTCCTGAGGTGGTCTGCTTCAGACCGACCACGACCAACACACCCACTGCTGACTGATGAGCCGGCTCAAATTCACACCTTCCATTAAGGGAAGCCTCTGATTGGTGGGAAGAATCAGCCCACCTGGACTTACGGCGTTATCGTGCTGATCACCTAGGAGCTGAGAACTTCTCTACCTGCATTCCTAACTCATTCACTGCCATTGACAACTAAAGTCGTCATTTACATTTTTTTTACTGTTTGGGCATCGGAACGAGCCCCCGAGCCGAGAGAACAAACATCTCAGCTCTAAAGCCAATCTTCATCCGCATACATCACACGTCACACGTCCAGGAAGCAGAAAATCCATGTGTTAGATCGTTTTGGGCCGTTCCTGTAAAAGAAAAGTGAGGCGCGAACCGGCAAAGCTTCTGCCGATCACAGTTCGACAACGGATTATGAAAGAACAGATAACGCTCGAAACACGCGGATTCTTCCTAATGTAAGAGGTGAGTCTACTCTTTGTTTTGGTTGTTTTGGCGTCGACATCATCCTAACGTGCAACGTTCTGTGACTCTTAAAAAAACCGTAAAAACGGTGAGAAACTCTGGCAGCGAATGAGCTAAGCAAGGATGTGTGGAATCAGCTGGGGCTATCCGGGCGGTGTGGAGCTGATGCTAGTGGGAAAGGGACAAAAGTGTCTTGCCCAAGAACACAACAGCAGCATTCTCTGCTCAAAACTGGGATGGAACCTGCAACCTTTTGATTACTGGACAGCCCGCTCTACCCCCTGAGCTACTGCTGCCCCAGATAAAAGAAAAATATCTGTTTGTATTTTAAAGGTTGTTTACAGTTGGAGTGCACATACGTGCACGTGGCTGAACTCTGCAACAAGCGTCTGCGCCTCTGCGTCTTCCTGTAAATACGAGTCTGCTTTCATTCAGCTAGGATCGGTAAAACCATGCAATAAACTCTAGAAGCACCTGACTGTTGACCAAAACTAAAGGAGACAAACGGAGTTTCATTCCTGCTGCCTGGAAGGAATCAACGTCTTCGTCAGTCGTTCTGTTTTTATCCAATCGAGATGTTTGTGGCTCTTCAAACACAGAGCATACAGACGTGTTTCAACACCCACTGCCGACATGCTCGGTGCTTGAAGAACCACAGGAATCGGATTGTTTTTAGTTCCTTGTGTGTTTTTCTCAGCCTTATGTTTGTTTCCACGAGTGTGCTGTTGGTTTCCTTCAGATCAGAGCTGCTTTACCTGGATCCAGTTAGCATCAGAGCTGCTTTACTCAGATCCAGTTAGCATCAGAGCTGCTTTACTCAGATCCAGTTAGCATCAGAGCTGCTTTACCTGGATCCAGTTAGCATCATGGAGCCAACAGATTCGAAACTAATTGACACGCAACTGATTATTATGGGAAAGCTAATAATATTAAACTCCTATTTAGCCAAAATAGCTGAGATCTTAGAGGTTTCTGTAAATTTGGACCAAAATGTTGTAGAAAAGCTGCCAAACAAAAAGTTCCGAGTTTATTTATGTAACTGAAAAATCTGATTCAACAGTATTCAAGTCTGAGCTTTAGTGACCTCTAGTGGAGATTTTGTGTCCACGTCCCACCCAGATGGTCAGGACTGTCGGCGGCTGGGTGGGATGGCTGGGACACAGGAAGTTAAAGTATAAAAGTCTTTAGATTTAAGCTCTGGAACTTGGATCCCTCTTGGGGGTTTTCAAAGTAAAATCAACATAAAATGATTATTTTTTTTAAAGTGGACTTTAATGTTAGTTTAACTAAATGATGTAAATGTTGGGAAAAAAGTTTTATTTTAAGAAATGTTTAATTCGGCTGCAAAACTAAACGTGACCTGCTTTAGGTCCCAAATAAGAGTCAGAGGTCAGCCCTGAGCCCTCATTCATCACATTTAACTGGGTAGCGTTTAGCTGAAGGTAAGTTGAACCCCCCTCACCACCCGCTTTTATGGGTTTTCCTCCGTGAGGTCACAGCCATCCTCAGAAACATCTTGTTTGTGTTTTTGGGCGACGCAGCTCCAGCTGGGACAAACTCGAGCCATGAACCTTTAAAGCCCTGCTGGCGGTGCAGAAACGTCATTCACGTCCCAAAGAAAAACCTCGTTTACCTGCTTTTATTTTAGAGTGTAATCTGGTTTCAGTACAGGTCAAATTTGAACCCTTCTCACAATAAAATATTGAAGTTTTACTTGAAGTCAGACAGAAGCAACAGATCACTAACCTGTCTCTCACGTGTAAACGGTCCTGTATCATAACTGTTGCTGTGAATGTGTTTCTCTAGTGTTGATAAATAAACATGTAAAATCAATCACTTTGGGTGTTTTTATTTACTTAGAAGCTGTTGACTCCAACACAACAAGATGTTCCTGGTTTGGCTGTCCCAGTTCCTCGTCCTGTTTAGCCAGCTGACGCACAAGAGTCCCGTTTCTCCAGCGGTTTAGTAAAACTATTTTAATTAGAACGTTTTAGTGGTTAAACCTGCAGTTTTAGAGCAAAATAACCATGCAGATGTACATAAAGACTTAAAAGTTGTAAACCCTGATTTATGACTCAAATCTTTATTGGATACAGAAAAGATTTTAAAAGCACTGCTGATTCAGTCCTGAACACCAAACGGCAGCATGTGGGGGTAAAAAAGCCGTTCCTGGGTCTGAGATGAGCTCTCCTCAGCAGATCATCGGGCTGAACAGAACCAGAGGATTTGTGTTTGTTTGGGATTTCTAAGATTAAAGGAAATGTTTGCCTCTGGCTGATGGAGAAGAAAAGATTAAAGAAAACCGTTTTCTCTTGTGGGTTCAGGAGGCTGAACGCTTCAACAAGCCCAGAGGAGAAGCGATCCTGATCTCCACAAGTCAGAGATGATTTTATTTGGTTTATTTTTTATGTCCACTCGTCTTCTGCCAGAGCCCAGGCAGCGTGCAGTCAGTCTCCTCCCAGAGGACGACGTCTGATTATTAAGACGTCTCTGGAGTCGCGAACGGGAATAGGAGCTGTAATCTGTGATCCGAACATGCTGGTTTGTATTCAGATCTTTTTATGCTTCATAGCTTCTCTTGGCTGATTCCTGGTGTCGTCCTGCCAGTCAGGATGAAAAGGTTCCCGTCTCCGTGTTCACAGCAGGGGTCTCCTGATTCAGAGCTCCCTCTAAACTCAAATTGGCTTCTTTAGTTTCAATACAGTTGGAGACGCTCCACCTGCTAATTAGGCTCATTTTAGGTTTATTCAAATCTCCCGGACATAAATAACAAGATACTTTGTAAATTAAACACCTCCAACATGCAGAAATTAGACCGGAGCAGGAAGGACAAGTCTGGGCAGACGACCCGAGTCGGTGCTTCCATTTTTTTTAAGGGATATTTTGAGTTTTAAAAGGCATCTATGTCCTCGACCTTTAAGCTCGTTCTTCCCACCGCGCAGAGTACGCCACGCACATACACACACAGGTTAACAGTTTCTGGTGTTCCTGCAGGAGCCGGCGTGATGAAGAGTGAGCAGAACACAGAGGTTCCTGAGGGTCCGGACGCAGCCAAAGAGGCCAAGCCTTGCAGAAAAAGCATCTCTAAACCTGGGGAAGAGTCAGAAAGTGACTTTGAGTCTGACCCACCATCTCCGAAGAGCAGCGAGGAAGAAGAGCAGGAAGAGGAGGCCTTGAACAGTGAGCATGGTGAGGACACGGAGCCGGAGAACCTGGGACAGCGTCCCCTGCTGATGGACTCTGAGGAGGAGGATGAAGAAGACAAACACAGCTCGGACTCAGACTCCGACCTCAGCCGGGTCAAGAGCCGCTCAAAGAAGCCCAGAGGAGCTACAGAAGCTGCTTCCAGGTCTCCGCAGGGCATGAGTCTGATCACCCCCCCTGTGTCTCCCAGCAGAGCCACTGTGTTGAAGGACGTGGATGTCTTTGGTGCTGTTCCCTTCCTTGGAGGAAGTTCGCCTGTCGGACCCTCAGAGAGTACTGACATCTTCTTCAAAGCACCTTTCAGGCAGGTTGGCCATGACCAGCCGGCAGCTGATGATTTTGATGTTTTTACCAAAGCACCGTTCAGCTGCAACCTCTCCAAGTCTGGAAAGAGCAGCGGCGACGTTCCCATGGGCCAGACGCCTCCCATGTCCCCGGACAGCATCGATGTCTTTGGCTTCTCCCCTTTCCACCCGGGCCCTACTGAAGCTCCTCCTACCACCTCAAAGAGCGCAGATGACATATTTCGCTCATCTTTTGAGGATCTGGCCACTCAGCAGCAGAGGCTGAAGCAACGCAGCCTCCAGAAGTTGTCATCACGACAACGGAAAACAAAACAGGAAGTGACTGCAGGGGGCAGCAACGGGAAGCGGCATCACGGGACCCCAACCGGCGGACGCAAGAGCAACAAGCCGACGTACCGCACCCCAGAGAAGGTCCGGCGGCACAAGAAGGTCAGCCGCAGAGACTCTCAGAGCAGCAACGAGTTCCTGAGTGCCTCCGACTCGAAAGAGAACATCAGCGTTGACATCACTGTGGCTGAAGGCAAGGACAAGGCGGCGGCGGTGGACGATCCAGTCTTAGATCCGTTTGGGGCCAAACCGTTCCACCCCACGGAGAGCGGTAAGTCCTGGATGGGCTCGCATCGCAGCGGAGACAGCAGGTCCATGGATGATTTTGGGGCGGTGCCTTTCACAGAACTGGTCATCGGTAGCGGACCTCAACAGCAGCAGGTGGCGGCACCTCTAGTGGACCTTGACCCATTTGGAGCTGCACCTTTTCCCTCCAAGCCTTAACTTGTCTTCCTGCTCAGGTAGCTGATTAACCCGGACTTTGGTTCGGGATCATCTTTTTATTCTAACATGTTTTTAGCTTCAGCTTTACGCCTTTAGGAGCCCGAGACTGTGCTGTGATACGTAACTGCAAAAAGCTCTTCATGCTTCTGCTGCTTAAGCACCACGACGCCTTACCCCGCTGCACCGACCGCAGCTTTAACCACTTTAAGGGATTTCTGTCTGCAGCTGAATGTTTCTAGAAGGGAATCGGGAAACTTCTGTTTGGCTCTTTTTTTTATGAACAAAGGAAATAAAACATGAAGCAGATGTCTTCAACAGGTTGTGATTTACATGTTTTTTACTCTCGTCACAGGAAATAAAACAAGGTCTCAGAACATTTCAGAAGCGTAAATAATTTAAAAACAGAACCTTTGTTTTTACACCTAATAGAAGGAAAATGGCTTCATTCCAAAACGACCCTTAAACTCCTGCCTGGAGGGTTGTTCTGGCAGACTGAAGAACTTATTTACACGAGTCTATAAATATGTTGCCATGGTAACCACTTAGGTTTTACTGCAGCTAATAATTTAGACTACTGAATCTGTGATAAGCCCTTCACTCGTGGTACATTTATCATGTGTTTTATTTTAAAAATGATGGGATTAACCGATTCAGCCGGGATGCATCGTAGCTAAGCTCACAGACGTCAGCAGAACCATAACGATCTAAAGACTGATGATGACCAGCAGCAGAGCTCACCTGTGAAGGTTAAGCACCAGAAATGGTCTCCCTGCCAAACCACCACTGCACCCCCTAGTGGTTGTTTCTTCAAATTACATTTTTGGTTCTTTTTTGAAACACAGGAAAGGTTTCTCTTTACCTTGCTGACGCTGATGGTGGCATCACTTCCTACTCTTGTGTACCCGCGGGCAGCAGAGGGCGTTGCCTCCAGCCACCATCAGCTCAGAGGATGTTTGCAGCCGCAAACGAAACGTCAGCAAGGTACAGAGAAACCTTTCCTGTGTTTTAAAAAGAACCAAAAATGGGACGTTGGAACAAAGCTGCTGGTGAAACTTTCATAAATGCACCGTCAGACCCGTCGCTCAAAAAGCAAACACCTGCATCAGCTGATTCAGGTAAACCCACAGGGAGGGTCTCCTCAAACGCCAGTTTAAAGACTTTCTCAGAGACGAGTCCCCGTGGAGCAGAAACCACCAGCTGGCTTCACTACGGTGCCCAGCAAGGACCAAAATACATCCAAGGTCTTCAACCCTACCTGTTAAGAGTTGGTGGTGTCTCCCTACAGCAGCAGTACCCTAGCGGGTTCTGTAGAAACCAGCAGAACCATCCTGCATGTTGGAATGAAGCCATGACAACATCAGAAACGCTGCTTCCAGGCTTGTTCTGGGTAATTAAATGCTTGTAAGCTAAAGTAAGAGACGCAGCTGCGCCCTCTAGGGGCCAGGCTGCTTCTGGAGCTAACATATGAAACAGTCCCTTGATCAACACCTGGAACAGTGAAGCTTCAGCGTTGGTCAGCAGTCTGACCATGAAGCTAACCTTTGACCCTGGTCTTCTGGCCTGCTGATGGTTTCCTCCATCGCTGCAGACGATCTACAGCTCTTCTCTTACATCTGTTTGGGTGTATACACAAACTTCATGTGAAAACGGGACATTTGATCTGCTGCTGTTTGTGCAAAGCAAGAAAAGAAACCAGAAGGTTGTCACGCGGGTGTCCCGATGTGGAGTTAGAAATCAGCTGTTCACATAAACAATAACACGCTGCTCACCGTCCTGGTCCCCTGACGAGGAGCTATGAATGCTGGGAAGCTTCAGGACACGGCTGGCTGTGTCTGTACGCCATGATGAAGCCCGACGTCTGGTGCCACCAGTAAAACATCAGAACCAGCAGTAGGTGCCACACCTGGTGGCTGGAGCCCAGGTAGTTCAGCTGACCTGGAGACACGAAATAGAAGACTAGAGGTTCTGATGCTTAAACGTGCTGGGTGGGCCAGGTTCAAATAGAGGCTCAGGAGGTTAACATCCCATAATAATAAACCGGATCTCACCTGGGAAGTAACGCTCGGGAACTTTGGAAACATAAAAGACGAGCGCCAGCGCAGCGATGAAGTACATCCCCAGGACCCGCGGCACAAAAGCCTGCAGAGGAAATCGGGTCAAACCTCAGAGTCACAAAGCCGAGCAGGTGAAGGCGGTCCAGCTCACCTGGACCAGCTCCGAGGAGAAGCCTCCTGTGATGCAGATCCAGTGGACAGTGGGGACCAGGCCGTATCCGGCCACCGAGCAGAAGATGAGCGAGCGAAGCTGCTTCCACTGCTTGCTGAGGTAGAGAGGGTGGATCTGAGCGAAGAACACGGCCAGGATCATGGCCAGGACTGTCACCAGGTACACCTGCCGCAGGTACTGCAGACAACCAAGTCCAAACACACATCTACTCATAAGGACAGGGGTAGGAACTTCTCAGGCGTTCAGGGTAAAACGATTGAAGATCCTGCAGCTAAAGCGAGACGAGAGGAGTAAAACGGTTCCTTGAGAGTGTTGTTGGCCACGTTTCCTCTGCATGTGTTAAAACTCTCCTACTGTTTGACTTGTGATCACAGATCTGCGAGCGTGTCCTCAGATCTGTTCCTGATACTTAAACTTCTATAAGTAGCTGTGGAAAGTCTGGACAGCCTCGTCTCGTCCCTTCTGTCCGTTTGTGTGGATGCAGGCCTCCGTCCAGTCACACGTCCTCATGTGACGAGTCCTGCTGAATTTCACAGTGAATAAATTTGCACCCGGAACAAGGACCCGCGCAGCTCCAGCCAAATTGTTAAGCTCTTCTCCTCACAGACTCCATCTTGTCCAAATCTGCATCCCTGAAAGACGAGACGAGAGTTTGACTGGCTAAATATAAAAATCTGTTTTTCTTCAGGGACTTGGCTTGCCACTGGAGTGGAGCCACCTTGAAGCAAAGCCCCAGTCTGGGCATGGAGGGGGGGCTCCTGTGCTGAGACGGCTCATATGGTGGGGAACAGGAGTGGTGGAGCTGTCTGTGAACACAGCCATCTGGTTTGGGCTGGAGCAGATTTCAGAGAAGTTCTGGGGGCAAAATAACCCGCCGCTTCCAACATGCGGGGGAAAGCTAGCAGCGCGGAGCCCAGCCAAACGTTTCAGGAGTAAAAAATAAAATAAAAAACACGGTGGTGGGCGGCTGGAACTGGTCTGTGTCATCGGAGGCGGCGTTCCAAGCGCCGAGAGCGGAGAAGGTGTTGTGTTGCTTATTCACCAGGAACAATGAGTCAGTGAGCCCAGCCAGACTCAGAGGTCCTCTATTCAATTACTGAAGCACACACACACACACACACACACGTATGCACACGCCTCACGCACACACACCCACAAACACACCTCACACATGCACGCACACACACGTATGCACACGCCTCACGCACACACACCCACAAACACACCTCACACATGCACGCACACACACACATACCTCACACACACACACGTATGCACACGCACACACCACACGCACATGCATGCACCTCACACACACACATGTATGCACACGCACACACCTCACGAACACACACCCACAAACACATACCTCACACACGTATGCACACACACACACACACACGTATGCACACACCCACAAACACACCTCACACATGCACGCACACACACACATGCACACATATGCACACACACACACCTCACACACACACACGCACACATATGCACATGCACACACACACACACCTCTCTCTCTCACACACACACACACACACACACACACACACACACACACACACACACACACACAGAATCCAGATTAGATCATTGTAACGACTTTATTCTAAAACTAAAATAATCTGATTTTGACCCAAAGTTCTGGTTTAATTTCCATAAAAGTTCCATGAGATTTAAACTTGTTGGAACTTTCTGACGCGTCGCCGTCAGGTCAGCTCAGGGTCAACGCAGAAGGATAAGCGCCTGTTCCTCCTCCTCCATGTGAAAACCAGGAGGTCAGGCCGCTGAGCCGTTGTTGTGAAAGAAAACGATGAGCTAGTCGATCTTCCCAGTAGAAACAATGAATGCAGCTGAAGTTTGGAAAGCAACTCCGCAGCAGCCATTTGCTTCAAAATCTAAAAATAACCCGGAAAACAACGGAATAACGTCCTAAACCACGAGTTTGTTTCTTTTCTTACACTCATTTATTCCAACTATTTATGTTTTTCATTTTTCATGCAGGATTAATCCAGCATACGTGGGATTATTCTTATGCTGGGTGGTGATGCGTTTATGGACCGGATAAAGGAGAATTGTAGCAGCAGCAGATGATTTGTCTTTCTGACGGCAGCAAACTCAGCTAAGAGAACCAGATTGTTGAATGAAGGTCACGATGAACTCACGTTATTGCAGTAGAAGGTGTAGAAGACTCCAGGGACGTAGCATCCCAAGATGCCGATAGAAACTCCGGTATAATCCAGCGCCATCCAGCGGCGGCTGGTCTTCTCGGAGCGATGGCAGCAGAACAGATGGTAGCCCACCGAGCAGAGCATGCACAGCTGAGGGAGACACGAGCAGTCAGGAAGTGAATCCAACCTCATCATTCAGAGACTTTATAGATGCTAATGCTAAAATTAACATCTGTACAAATATCTGCATCATGTTGGTGACTAAACACATTTCTATTATTATGTGAAGTGCCTTGAGACGACTCTTGTCGTGATTTGGCGCTATATAAATAAACTTGAATTGAATTGAACTTGAATTCTGACTGACAGTTTATGTGCAGCAGCAAATCAACTATCCTGATTAACAAGATTATAAAAGCTCATAAATGAAAAATCACTTTGATGTGTGGGGGAACTTTTCCAGGCCCTCTTTAGCAGGGTGGGACTGGGAGGAGAGTGCTGTAGCCTTTTAGCTGGAAGCTAACCGGAGCCTGGGGCTAACATCACCACCCGGTGGAACACTAGCGACATGGAGGTAGGTGGGTTGGTTCACCGGCACGTGTCGGAGTCAGCCCGGTTATTATCAGCTGCTTAACGACACCGAGCGGACTCACGTTCACTTTTGAAAGCAGCACTGATTCCAGAAACCTCAGCACAAAGTGCGTTCGTTAATCTGAGCCAGCATGACGAACAAGGGAAGCGAGCGGTAGCGGGGTCTACGTAGGGAGCGGGCGTATTACATGAACGGACCCATCTGATTGGCCGCATATCAGAAGGGCTACATTTGATTGGTCAAATAATACTTCCGCGTAAAAAAAGTTGATGTATGACACGGATGGAAATGTTTGAACCAAACATTTATCGCTGTTTTTGACGTGCTTTGCGATGGGCCTATCGCACGTCCTGTTAACGCGATGATAATTTTTCGATATATTGTGCAGCCCTAGTAAAAACTGTGATAAAAAAGGGAAAATGAAGAAGAGGGTAATCAGTTCTGCTCAGTACGGAGGTCTGCAGGGTATCTGCAGCTTTAAGGGAGCCAAATTTAAGACAAGACTTTTTTTGAGGCCATTTTGACCAAATTTAAGCAATTTTTTAAAATTAAATTTAAGCTATAATTTCCAGCTATTGCCTGGAACCGGTGCTAACCACGTCGCGAAGGTGGGATTAGCCATCCAGTTACCATTAAACTTGCACTTCCCCATGGCGCAAGCTCCCACTAGCTTAACCAGCTCATGTGCTCATCTAAAAATAGCCCCCTTTCACAACCAGCTGCATGTGTACGGTTCCGCTTACGCCTACATCATACACAAAAATGCTGAACACTAACTAGAAATTTATGAAAATTTCATAGAAATAAAAGAATCTTGTTTATTGGGTCTTTGGACATTCAAGACCTTTGGAAACTGGATTCAAGGATTATTTGTAATTTTTAAGGATTTTTTAGGCCTTAAATTTGGAAAAGCTAATTTAAGACTTTTTAAGGACCCGCGGATACCCTGGGTCTGAGACGAGCTTCAGAACACAAACCTGGAAGCAGAAGAGCCCGACGGAGTAGATGACGTAATCCTCTCTGGAGGCGCCGACGGCCGGCAGCAGCGACGCCATGTTGTACACCCCGAGACAGAAGAAGAGCAGGAAGCCCAACAGATGGCTCCAGATATTCACCGTCTCGTTGGACAGGATGAAAAGGCTGCACCAAAATAAGACTTCTGTCACAACAGAACAAACCAGGAAAAATGCAACGAGCTGAAGAATGAAACAATCCCTCTTTCTACCTCTTGATGCACAGCCTGGAGGGCAGGTATGCTCGGTATCCATCGGTGATGTAAGGGTTCTCCCTCATGAAAACTGGAATCTGTTCATACGTGTAGAGGCGGATTCCTCTGGGCACCAGAACCGGCCAGTACTGATAACCTCCCAGCTCGATGTAGTGTGCAGTCTGGGCATTCTTCTGGGGTTTCTGAGGCATGGCCGAGCCAGCAGAGTCTGCTTTCTGCTGCCCAGAAGCTGAACAAATGAAAACATGTTTAAAACGAACGTCTAGAAAACCCGTTTCTGACAGCTAGACACAGCCGAGATGGGCTTGTTTGATGATGATAAACTTTAGGTTTTGTACCAAACAGAACTAAGATGCGAAAATAAAAATGGGGCGAAAGGAGGAATTTAGATTAAAAATGTAAAAGATAAAACTCTGAGCAGAAGCCGAGCACAGGCATCCTGAAGCGCCTGCAGACGGTTCAGGGAGGTTCTGCTCAGACACGTGAAAAGAGAGTGGGCAGTAGTCCGCGGCACAGATGAGGAACTCATCTTCATTCAGCTGTAGAACGTTCCCAGCATCCAGGTTTGATAAGCAGGTGTGGAACAGCTGCAGGTCACTACAGGATTATTGATGTCATAATCTAATCCATATTATAAAGAGTTCCTGTAGCCCACACTAGGACTCAGAATGACAAGATCATCAGCATACAGAAGACAATTGGCTCAGGTTGAACCAGTCATACAGCCAGTTCTGTCATTATTTACCTTCACTGACAGGAAATTATTCTGGACTGATATTTTGCACTGTTTAGCTCATTTTACACCACTGACTGTGTGCAATAAAATAGATTGCAGTCAACTGCACAATTATCTTATGTTTTTCTTTTTCTTAACTGAAATGTATTCATCACTTGTATAGGTTAAATAGCTAAACAATAACAAACCGATTAATCGATTAATCGAAAAAATAATCGACAGACTAATCGATTATGAAAATAATCGTTAGTTGCAGCCCTAGTCGTTACGCTATACAGCCTGACACTACAGTGGGAACTCCGGCTCGGATCACTAAAATGAACTGGCTCTTTCAGCTCTCAAACAGCTCCTCACATTTTGTTGTTTTAAATTAATTTATCAGCAGAAATGATGTAAAATGTGTGTGAAATTATTGACCAATCTACAAACTTACATTAAATCAACTTTTTATTATTTAAAGGGAGACTAGGCAGTGTGGGCTTGTTTTTAGCATCTCTAGAGTCCTTTTAGTAGAGCCAAAAGCAAAACTCATCTCCTCTCTGTGTGAAACGTCTCCCCAGCCTTCATTAGTGTCTACAGAAGGGATTCATCACTAAATCAAACATATCAGATGTGTTCATGATCTAAAATGTGCAGGAAACCTGCTGGAAGCAGACTGCAGCACCAGGTATGTCAGCTACCCAGCAACCCGCCACTGATATTCTGGCTACAGAAGGGGTGGGTGGGTCTGAGTGACTTTTCATTAACCCTGCAAAAGCTCATTTTAGCACAAACTGGCTCAAGACCATGATTTAAATATGTGGAAAAGTTTCACCGTATCCCTTTAAATAACTCGAGGAAATGTCAGTTTTCTTTGATTAATACTTTCTAACTTTAAACAATGTAAAAGCAACAGTGAGTTGATGTATGACACAAACATGTTTTATTTCCCCTAGCATGTTATGAATCTATCAGGAACTAAATATCAGCATGACAGCTCTGATTGTTTTAGTTCCTGTTTTGTGGAACATCAGCATCCTCAATATGTACCTTCAATCATGTGTGTCTACCAGTGTGTAATCATTCAATAAACTACAGTCGTAGAGGTAATATAACTCTCATTCATGTTATTTAAACAAAAACAGACGTATCTGAGTTTGTGAAGGTCCTAGCCATGAATGTATGGGTTACTAAGACTACATTGATCTCAGGTGTGAGGGCTGACCAATGATTATTATTCTGCACATGCATCAAACTTCTGAATATGATTACATTAATATGGAAAATAAAGTCTCGAATCGGACATCACGTTGGTATTTCGCTACAAAAGTAAGCAGCACTGCTCAAAACCCAAACTAGTCTTTATCGTAATCTCACCGACACATTAAACCATCACGTTTTTCTGGTCTGTACTCGTCTTCCATTATCATTTATGTGAGCCGAATTTGCCGTAAGCACTAATGTACCTAAAGACAATGGATATTTTTATCTTTTTTGGCGAATTATTAAACGTTTGACCAGCACGATTTTAATTTGGAGGAATTTTCAAAGCAGCTCTACGACCAGAGGCTAACTAGCTATACAGGCTAGTTAGCATGTAGCAATGTTTACAGTCAATAAATGATGAACTCACCTTTTAATTTGGTGTACGAGTAGTTTGAGCCATTCTGAGGCTTTAAATGCGAGCTACGCATTTGTAAATCTGTGTTGATCTGATTAATTATTAATTTAAAAACAAGTTTACGGTGGAGGGACAATGCCTCTCACCTGGCCAGGGAACGCCTTGGGATTCCCCCGGGGGAGCTGGCCCAGGTGGCTGGGGAGAGGTAAGTCTGGGCCTCTCGCCTTAGCTACTGCCCCCCGCGACCCGACTCCGGATTAGCGGATGAAAATGGATGGATGGTTTCGGTTTTAAGTTTCGGGTTTAAGGTTTAACATCTAATAAGATACGTCATCGCTCAGGACCCCTACAAGATGTCGAAGGGTTGCCTGAGTTAAAAGATTAACGTTACATTACCAATCACGTTCAGAATAAATAAAAAATAAAACATTTAATGAGAAATTGCCCCAACATCAGTAATTTAATATTTATATCCCATAAGGAAGCACAGGGCTGGCTGATCAGGCTATTATTTTATAGTACACTAAAAGTCACGTTTTAAACGTGAGCAGCAGGAGGTAGAACAGGTTGTATAGTAATCATCGACATATAAATATTGGACAGTTCATTTCCATAGGCTCCAATAACACGTTATGAGGAGAAATGGGAGGTGGCCACCACCACCATTTTGACCGTGTCACAGGTTCTGTTGTCGGTACAAGATCTGCTCGGGTGCAAGATCGGCTCGGGGTCCGTCGACTGCCGATGACGTCAAAGCAGTTGATTGGCTGAACATGAACCTTACGGAATTACGTAATCACATTACGTTGTTATCACGTTACGTTGGTCCGGGCAAATCTTTCTGTTGGAAAGATGGACAACTTTTACAAAGAAATCCATCATTACCTCTTCGAAAATACACTTTTAGCATAGAGCTGTATGTATATCAGGGCTGAACGATTAACTGCATGTGCAATTAAATTGCGATGTGACAAAAGGATATTTTCTAATCGCAAAGGCTGCAATTTGGCAGCAAGTGGTTAGCGCAATGCTAATATACGTGGAAAAACCCATAGGAATGCTAATGCTAATATCACTGATTACATTCTTACAAATTATGAATTAGAAATGTGCCAAATGATTACATTTGGAGTCTAATAGAAAGTAAAACTACCATCAATCAAAAAGTGCAGACATGTATTTTAGTAAAGCCAGAAAACTTTTAACTCCAGAGTTTTGGCTAGCAGCTATGAGCGTAACTGAACTATGCATGGACAAGACGTCAAAAACTCTAAACACAAAATACTTCAATAAATGGGACACACTTCTTTCCTGCAAATACAATTTCACAGGTGTTGCTAATACCTATGATCCTTCAAGGGATGTGCTCAAAGAGGAGTTCAACATTATGAATACAACATAGTGTTTTATTTTACAAATACCATTATAAACACAAACTTACGTTGTAAGAAACATTATTTTAATAACAAAACTGCTAAATTCTTTCCAACAGTATAGATGTGTAGTGTATTTTGTCTGAGTGGGTTTGCCGTGCTT
This sequence comes from Nothobranchius furzeri, assembly GCF_043380555.1. Lineage (NCBI taxonomy): Eukaryota > Metazoa > Chordata > Actinopteri > Cyprinodontiformes > Nothobranchiidae > Nothobranchius > Nothobranchius furzeri. The sequence goes on along the minus strand of NC_091750.1, from coordinate 39,719,243 downwards.
CGACATCATCGGCAGTCGAAGGACCCCGAGCCGATCTCGCACCCGAACAGATCCTGTTAAGATTATTTCATCAAGTAGGACCTGTGGTTAGCTGGCTCATGTAAAGCATGTCATGTCTTGAATGAATCGGAATCGGGAATCAATAGAAACCGGAATCGGAATTGGAATCGTTCAAAATCAAACAATGCCCAACCCTAATCACCTACTGGAGCACTAAATTCAGTCATCAGGACTTTATACCATCGGGCCGAGAACATTCCCACAAAGACTGAAGAAAGGGTTAGGGTTAGAAACACATGAAGAAAGCTCTCCAGAACTGCAGACACCCTAACTGGACCTTTGTGAAATCTACAAAGAAGTCTGGAAATTAATCCAAAGCAGCAACCAGCAAAGTAAAGGCCAACAGGCCCAACAGCACCATAAACCCATACGTGGCAGGAATCTCAGAGAAACTTAGAAGAATCTTCTCCAAACACAACATCCCAGTAAACTTTAACCCAACAACACCCTCAGACAGAAACTGGTTCATCCAAAAGACAAAACACCCAAACAGAAGCTCGGTGGCGTCGTTTATGCAGTCCAGTGTAGTGAGGACTGTCCAGATGTTTACATCAGGGAAACTAAACAACAATTATATAAGAGCATGGCACAACACAGGAGAGCCACCTCTTCAGGTCAGGACTCTGCAGTCCACCTACACCTGAAGGACGAGGGACACATTCTGGACAGAGAAGACAGATGGTGTGAGAGAGGAGTAAAGAAAGCTATCTATGTCAAAAGTGAAAAACTCACTTTAAATAGGGAAGGGGCTTAGATTTAACCTTTCCAGTAACTATAATGCAGCTTTGGATCTCATTCCTAAGCAGTTTCAGTCTAGGTCACACCTTCCTGTGTCTGATCAACACAACAACTCCCTCTCAATAGAGGCCAACGGCTCATCAGGGGTTGAGAAGAGGGGTACTCAGAGTAGTTTCTGCTCGTTAAACAACAACAGACAGCCATTTTATCATCAGATAGGAGTGCGAGAAAGAGGCAAGTCGAAAACACACAAGAGCAGCAAAACAAGAAGCAGAAAGTACAATAAAGAAGTCAGCCATAACAGATCACTGCACAAGAGAAAACCATGTAATGGACTGGGACAACACAAGGATCATAAACACAGAACAACAGAAATACAAAAGATGGATAAAAGAAGCTATAGAGATAAGGAGACGTGGATGTGGGACCATGAACAGAGACGATGGAGTTTACTCGTTGGATCGCACATGGGACTGCATCATCGGAGAGGGGAGAACGGTCAGCAGAGGGCGACAACGTCCTCTGCTGCCCGCAGATAAACGAAGGAAGTGACGCCACCATCAGCGTCAGCCTGATGATGTTTGCAGCCGCAAACGAAACGTTGCAGGTAAATAAACCTTTTCTGTGTTTTAAAAAGAACTGAAAGACGGAATTTGAAACTCAACACAGCAAGAACGTACCAAAGAGACAGAGATGTGTATATGTATAAATCAGTGTTTGGACTTCTACTGTATTCTGCATGAATCGCCCATCGTCATTTATTGGACTGAGGATTGGTGATGGGAAGACTTATACAAATCGCCCAACCCTGCTCCGAACCACGCATGGGGGTTCCGTCCCTTTACACTTTACACTAGCCATAAGGAAGGAGGCAGAGGACTAGTCAGTGTGAGAGCCACTGTCCAGGATGGAACATCCAAGATCCATAAGTACATCAAGGTAAAGGCCCCAACAGATGAAGTGCTCAGTGAATGTTTCAGACCATGGCGAACAGAGGAGGAGACGCTGGAAACGCAAAGAAAAACCTGAGAAAGCCAGGAGAGTGACAACATCGGTGGTGCCCGTGGTCATCGGGGCAGCCATTGTGTCCCATTTTTAGAGTGTTTGGTATGACCCAACCAGGATTTGAACCCTGATCTCCCAGTTCCAGCACAGAAACTCTAACGTTTGGCTAATGATACTAATATTTCAGCTAATGACACAGTACAGCTCAGGTCAAGTTTCATTCACTTTTTCTACAATAAATGGTAATCCTGGGACTGTAATCCCAAAGGGTTCAAATGAAGGCAACTGGACTTCTTTGGTTTCTTGAAGACGTTTTGCTTCTTCTCTGAGGAGCTATGTTTCACTGTTTCTCAAGCCTTCCTTTGTCACCGTCAAAGGTGTGTCCCGTGTCCTTCAGGTGTAGGTGGACTGCAGAGTGTTGACCTGAAGAGGTGGCTCTCCTGTGTTGTGCCATGCTCTTGTGTAATTGCTGTTTAGGGTTAGGGTCTGGACAGTCCTCACTACACTGGACTTCATTAACGACGCCACTAAGCTTCTGTTTGGGTGTTTTGTCTTCAGGATGGACCAGGTTCTGTCTCAGGTCATTACCATGACCTGGATGACTGAGAGCCTTCACCAGCAGACTGCAAGGAATGCCTTTTGTCTAGTTTTATTTCAGTTGGGCCTATGCTTCATCTGTCTCTGTGGTTACGTGTTGCTACACAAACATGCTTAAATATGCAGATGTGGTTCATGTTAACTGAACGGAGCCGACTTCCATCCTGCAGTCTTACACCTTCCTGTTAGGCTGTCACCAGGAATTCCCATCACAAGCAGCTCTCCCTATAGACCTTTCAGGTGTCAGGGATGTTGGTGGATTCCCGCGGGAGGAAAGTCACACTCGCTCCTCCCTCTGTTGTTTACACCCCCAGTTTAATTGCCTCATTCTCAAGTGGAAGTGTGGTGTTCATTATCACTTCTAATACACCTCTCAGTACGTCCTTGTTGGCAAAGTGTCAAAAGAAGATGCCGAGTTAAGACAGTAACTGGCACACCCAAGGGCAGAAGGTTCTCCTGCTTCTTGTTCTCCATAGTTTAATGTAAACTAATTCAAATGCTTTCATTGAAAAGATGCTAAATTACACGAGGAACATTTTCCATAAAGTTACTCATAAAACATTGAAATCTTTTTGTTCTTTACTTTGGATTTATATTTAAGATCTTTTCCCTCTTAATCTATGGAGTTGTTTGACATCTGGTGAATCTCTCTGACCCCTGTCTTTACTCTCCTCATCACTCTTATCCTGCCCCTGACACAGCGACTGTAGAGAAGTGGACACCAGTTAATGGTTTGCAAACAGTTCGGGTTTTTACCTACTTTCAAATGAAACATGTGAAGAAATAACACTGGATTATGTCTCAGTTGCAGCTGCTTTCACTGATCTGGCAAGTGGAAGTCTGTCCTTTCCAAACAAGGCAGAGTTAGACTGGTTTAAATAGAGACCGACAAGCCCCCAGGGTTCCAGTGTCCTTTGGGACTGTCAGAGTCATTAATGAGACTCTAATCTGCTCCTTTTCTCACTACTTAGCAGAGTTAAAGACGCATTATGTGATATTTACTAGTCTGGATGCTCTGGTACTTCCCACAGAAGTTAGACTATTTCATATGAATATAAACATGAATTATTAACTATGACAAGTGTCACTGAGTGAGCGTCCTCTTCCACCTGCTTCTGGGCTGAAAATGGTGCTAAAAGCTCTAATCTAATAGGTCCCATCTTTAAATCCGAAACAAAAGCTTTCAGTCATCACAGACTCTGGTGCCGGACCACCAAATGCTAGCCCGCCTGCTATGCCAAGAGAAGACGGGCCCTTTGCAAAGCTAACACGGCGGCTTGTGCTCGTCAGCGGCCGGCTGGTCTTATTGGCTTTATTTATAGTCTGCGCCACAAGACATCTGCTGGAGACGAGTCTCTGTCCTCTGTGTCCACACAGCACTGCACAGAGGGAGCTTGTCAACATTTTTTTCTTTTCTTTTTCAAAGGCAAAGTGTTTGTGAAGACCCTGGACAGAAGAGGGGAGAGAGTGTCGGCCTCTAACGGGACAAACGTCCCCTTCGATCGCTTTCTCTGCAGCTCTGATTAACACGACCGGAAGACAGAGGGAGGCTTCACAGTTTGTCGTGTCCTGTGTGCTTGCCGATGTTTACTCGATCTGAGAGCTGTTGTTTGTTTGGTGTCTTCAGTCTGCTCGTCGTTCCCAACTATTTTAGGACACTGACACTTGGATGTAGCACGCCAAACGTCTGATGCTGCCTCGCCTCTCCCTCACCCCTCCTCCCTCCGTGTCACACAGAGTTTCTCTTACTCTCTCATCCTCCTCACATTGAAGACGTTTGCAACCACGCTTCAGGCCTTGACACAAAGCGCCAGGGACAGCTCTGTGCTCTCTCAGAGAGGGGGGTGAAGTCAGTGCGCCACAGAGGAGGAGTGAGAACGTATTCTGCTGATGTGTTCCTGAAAAGTACCGCCCGGACAGACAAAATACCGGCTGTGTGTTTAGCTTTAGAGAAAACTGGAACCCAAACGGCAGAACAGCTGGTTGAACTTTGGTTTGAGCAGGGAAGGTCAAAGGTCACCTGCTTTCCAAAATGTTCTGAGTAACAAAAATGAATGACTGATGCAACCAAAAACAAGTTTTCAATCCGAGAGCTCGCCTTCGTCGGATGTGAAATCTAGAACTTCCCCAGCGAAGAATCGGTCGACATCCAAGTGGGTTCAGAATCCAGATCAGAGCATCTTAGCTTCCCTAAAGACAACCTGCTCCTCATCTGAGAAGCTTTGTTGAGGAGAAAAACACCTGTTTTATCCGTCTGTACACTCTGGTCCCTAAGCAGATGAGGTTTATCATGCCACAAGCACAAAGGGAGAAGTACCTCCCACCCTTCCTGCTGTGGAGGGTTAGGGTGCAGGTCATTTATCATTTACCTCACTCTTCTTCAAATTTGATCAAATATGGGTTTATCGCAGTCTGCTCAGGAACGTGTTGATTTAGCCAGCGTACTTCTGACTGAATTACCAGCCTACCTGAATCGCTTACCTCGCCCTCCCCATATTTGTAAGCGGCACCGCTGATGTGGGAAACGAGGAGGCTGCCTGGTCCAGTCTTTGCTGGACCACATCTGTCCCTGTAAGAAGGTGCCTGGTTCCCGTTGTTTCAGTGGATTGCTCTTCGTCTCTCCATCCACATTAGTGGGTTAGGGTTGCACGTCAGAGCCAAGATACACCGAAAGATCGTCCTGTCAGGTACGATTCAAACCAGGAGTGTGCTTTCCCTAAATTGGTACGCCCCATACAAGCTTTTCCAGTCGGGTGGGGCTGAGATTAAATAAGTAATTTAGTAAGGGATGAACTGTTATCTTTATCTTAGTGAATCTATAATTAAACGGGTAAACTAGTAGTAGCACATTCAATGTCAAAGAGAGTAAAATGTTATCATCAGGAGAGGGAGAAAGTTTAAGTGGTTAGCAGCAGTGTGTTAGTCGATGGCCCCCTCCATGAGGCCACCACAGCTCAGCAGAACATTGTTGTAGCTTCTTCTGGGGAGAAAAACACTTAGAGAAAAAATAAAGTTAACAGCTGAAATAGCAGGAAACAATACAGTTAAAGAGCAGACTGTAGAAGAAAGTAGCCGAGTGTGGAAAGTGGTCAGTGTGTCCTCCAGCAGTCTAAGCCTATAGCAGCATAACTCAGGGATGTGATTTCTCTGGTTTTTACCGGATTTACGGAATTTTGTGGCGATTTGGGGCACCCCTGAGATCGATGCAAATATCTAGTGTATATGGGGTGTGGCTCTGTCCGGGGCTCGAAAGTCGCCTTTTTTTTTTCACTGAGACCCACGATCATAAACGGAAATCCCGGGGGTCGGCATAAAGTTGTGTCCCAGATCACAATCGATCCAAATCTAAACAATGTGTTAGTAACCATTCAAAGATTATGATCACCCTCTCCTATTCCTCGAATTGGTACACCCCATACAAGCATTTCCAGCCAGGTGGGGCTGTTTGCCGCTGCTCCCAGAGCTGAGCGGGAGCAGGATAGAGTGACACAGCGGTGTGCTGCTGAAGCTGTACGTTTACCACCACACCACCACTCGTTCTAATAGTACTAAACATCTTTTTCTGGGGTAAATTTCTGTACTTTCCCAGTAAAATATTCCTGTTAAGGAGCTGCAGCTCCGTTCCTCCCGCTGCTGCACATCACCTGACCGGATCTTACAAAACTTCTCCGAGGTGGTGGACTTAAAAAATGCTGAAAAAAAAAACAAAGCTTTTGCTGCATTTTGCCAAAGTAAAAGGAAACGGAGCTAAATTATGTCTCTAATTATGGAAATACCAGCAATTTAATGAAGCACCTCGTTATTCATGGCATCAGTCTGCAAGCAGAAGCATGACCTGTCTGTGTGGTCGGCCATTAAACTTTTAATCAACAATCACACCTTCTGTAGCCTAAGTCCTGTTTTAGATAACAGTATAATTGATCCTAGTCCAAATAATATTCCTACAAGTTATCATTGAAATTAAAGGTGTCAACATCTGTTTGTTAATAATATATTTAATTTTATATATGAACAATTGCAGAAGTAGGAATTAAGTTTAAGAAATCTCAAATCCTTAAAACCTCATAGGTAGTGGTTTTATCTGTTATTAGGCAGACTGGATATTACCCTAAAATATTCTTTTATTTTTATATTTGTGACGTACCCTAAAATATTATTTTATTAAATATATTTGTGACGTACCCTAAAATATTATTTTATTAAATATATTTGTGACGTACCCGAAAATATTATTTTATTAAATATATTTGTGACGTACCCTAAAATATTCTCGTCTCGTCTCGTCTTCCTCCGCTTATCCGGGTCCGGGTCGCGGGGGCAGCATCCCAACTAGGGAGCTCCAGACCGTCCTCTCCCCGGCCTTGTCCACCAGCTCCTCCGGCAGGACCCCAAGGCGTTCCCGGACCAGATTGGAGATGTAACCTCTCCAACGTGTCCTGGGTCGACCCGGGGGCCTTCTGCCGGCAGGACATGCCCGAAACACCTCCCCGGGGAGGCGTCCAGGAGGCATCCTGACCAGATGCCCAAACCACCTCAACTGGCTCCTTTCGATCCGGAGGAGCAGCGGTTCTACTCCGAGTCCCTCCTGAATGTCCGAGCTCCTCACCCTATCTCTAAGGCTGAGCCCGGCCACCCTACGGAGGAAACTCATTTCGGCCGCTTGTATCCACGATCTCGTTCTTTCGGTCATTACCCAAAGCTCATGACCATAGGTGAGGATTGGGACGTAGATCGACCGGTAAATCGAGAGCCTGGCTTTCTGGCTCAGCTCCCTCTTCCCCACAACAGATCGGCTCAGCGTCCGCATCACTGCAGACGCCGAACCAATCCGCCTGTCGATCTCCCGATCCCTCCTACCCTCACTCGTGAACAAGACCCCGAGATACTTAAACTCCTCCACTTGAGGTAGGACCTCTCCCTCGACCCGGAGGTGGCAAGCCACCCTTTTCCGGTCGAGAACCATGGTCTCAGATTTGGAGGTGCTGATCCTCATCCCAGCCGCTTCACATTCGGCCGCAAACCTACCCAGCAAGAGCTGAAGGTCAGAGCTGGATGAAGCTAGGAGGACCACATCATCCGCAAAAAGCAGAGACGAGATTCTCCTGCCACCAAACTCGACACACTCCACACCACGGCTGCGTCTAGAAATTCTGTCCATAAAAGTGATGAACAGAACCGGCGACAAAGGGCAGCCCTGGCGGAGTCCAACCCTCACTGGGAACAGGTCCGACTTACTACCGGCTATGCGGACCAAACTCACGCTCCTCTGGTAAAGGGACTGAATGGCCCTTAACAGAAAGCCACCCACCCCATACTCCTGGAGCGTCCCCCACAGGGTGCCCCTGGGGACACGGTCATAAGCCTTCTCCAAATCCACAAAACACATGTGGATTGGTTGGGCAAACTCCCATGCCCCCTCCATCACCCTTGCAAGGGTATAGAGCTGGTCCACAGTTCCACGGCCAGGACGAAAACCACATTGCTCCTCCTCTATCTGAGATTCAACTATCGATCGGACCCTCCTCTCCAGTACCTTGGAGTAGACCTTTCCAGGGAGGCTGAGGAGTGTGATCCCCCTATAGTTGGAACACACCCTCAGGTCACCCTTCTTAAAGATGGGGACCACCACCCCGGTCTGCCACTCCCTAGGAACTGCCCCCGATGACCACGCAATGTTGTAGAGACGTGTCAACCATGACAGCCCTACAACATCCATAGCCTTGAGATACCCAGGACGAACCTCATCCGCCCCCGGGGCTCCGCCGCTGTGTAGTTGTTTGACTACCTCAGCAACTTCTGCCCCCGAGATCGGACAGTCCATCCCCAGGCCTCCCAGCTCTGGTTCCTCCTCGGAATGCGCATTGGTGGGATTGAGGAGCTCCTCAAAGTATTCCTTCCACCGTCCGACTATAGCCTCAGTTGACGTCAGCAGCTCCCCATCCCCACTGTAAACAGTGTGAGCGAGTTGCTGCCTTCCTCTCCTGAGGCGCCGGACAGTTTGCCAGAACCTCTTTGGAGCCGATCGATAGTCTTTCTCCATGGCCTCACCAAACTCCTCCCACGCCCGAGATTTTGCCTCGGCAACTGCCACTGCTGCACCCCGCTTGGCTATCCGGTACCTGTCTGCTGCCTCCGGAGACCCACAGACCAGCCACGCCCTGTAGGCCTCCTTCTTCAGCCTGACGGCTCCCCGAACCTCTGGTGTCCACCAGCGGGTACGGGGGTTGCCACCACGACTGGCACCGGCCACCTTACGGCCACAGCTAGCAACAGCCGCCTCGACAATCGCAGAGTGGAACAAGGCCCACTCGGACTCAATGTCCCCCACTGCTCTCGGGACGTGGTCAAAGCTCTGCCGGAGGTGGGAGTTGAAGACCGTCTTGACAGGTTCTTCTGCCAGGCGTTCCCAGCAGACCCTCACTATGTGTTTGGGTCTGCCAGGTCTACGCGGCATGTTCCCTTGCCATCTGATCCAACTCACCACCAGGTGGTGATCAGTTGACAGCTCCGCCCCTCTCTTCACTCGGGTGTCCAAAACATACGGCCGCAGGTCAGATGATACGACTACAAAATCTATCATCGACCTGTGACCTAGGCTGCCCTGGTACCAAGTGTACCGGTGGGCATCCTTATGTTCGAACATGGTGTTCGTTATGGCCAAACTGCGGCTTGCACAGAAGTCCAATAACAAAACACCGCTCGAGTTCAGATTAGGTGGGCCGTTCCTCCCAATCACACCCCTCCAGGTCAAGCTGTCATTGCCCACGTCAGCATTGAAGTCCCCCAGCAGGACAATGGAGTCCCCTGATGGAGCACTATCTAGCACTCGTCCCAGGGACTCCAAAAAGGGTGGGTACTCTGAACTGATATTTGGCCCATAAGCACAAACAACAGTCAGGACCCGTTCCCCGACCCGAAGGCGCAAGGAAGCTGCCCTCTTGTCCCCCGGGGTAAACCCCAACACACAGGCAGAGAGTCTCGGAGCTAACAAAAAGCCAACCCCAGCCCTCCGCCTCTCACCCGGAGCAACTCCAGCAAAGTAGAGTGTCCAACCCCTCTCCAGGTCTCGGGTTCCAGAGCCAATGCAATGTGTCGAGGTGAGTCCGACTATATCTAGCCGGTACCGCTCAACCTCTGCCACAAGCTCCGGCTCCTTCCCCGCCAGCGAGGTGACGTTCCATGTCCCAAAAACTAGTTTTCTTGTCCGGGGATTGGACCGCCAAGGCTCCCGCCTTGGTCTGCCACCCGATTCGCATTGCACCGGACCCTTCATGTTCCTCCTGCGGGTGGTGGGTCCACAGTTGGACGAGCCCATGTATCCGGTTCGGGCTGGGCCCGGCCGGGCCCCATGGGCGAAAGCCCGGCCACCAGGCGCTCGCTCACGGGCCCCAACCCCAGGCCTGGCTCCAGGGTGGGACCCCGGTAACCCTCCGGGCCGGGTACTCCGACTCTTCATTTTAACCGCCATGAAAGATCCTTCGAACCGTTCTTTGTCTCACCCTTCACCTAAGACCAATTTGTCATGGGAGACCCTACCAGGGGCACTAAGTGCCCCAGACAACATAGCTCCTAGGATCATTAGGGCACTCAAACTCCTCCACCACGATAAGGTGACGGTTCAAGGAGGAGACCCTAAAATATTATTTTATTAAATATATTTGTGACGTACCCTAAAATATTATTTTATTAAATATATTTGTGACGTACCCTAAAATATTATTTTATTAAATATATTTGTGACGTACCCTAAAATATTCTTTAATTAAATATATTTGTGACGTACCCTTAAATGTTATTTTATTAAATATATTTGTGACGTACCCTAAAATATTATTTTATTAAATATATTTGTGACGTACCCCTAAAATATTCTTGTATTAAATATATTTGTGATGGTACCCTAAAATTGTTCATCAGGATGTTTGACCAAGTTGGCCCATGCATTGTAGATTTTATTAATCTATCCCTACATTCTGGCTCTGTACCATCTGTTTTCAAACATGCAGTTGTTGACCCTATCCTTAAAAAACCAAGTTTGGACTCATCTCAGCCTAAAAACTACAGACCCATTTCTAAATGACCCTTCATGTCTAAAATACTGGAAAAGTTTGTGGCAGATCAACTGATTACTTTTCTGGAACTACACAACAGTTTTGATAAATTCCAGTCTGGTTTTGGTAAAAAGCATTCAACAGAAACAGCTTTGCTTAAAGTTTCCAGTGACATCATGATGGGTGCAGACAACGGGGAGTTCACAGTGTTAATATTGTTAGATCTTTCTGCAGCTTTTGACACTGTTGATCACAGCACCTTAATAACAGACTTGGTGACTCGGTGGGGATCTCTGGAACTGTTCTAGACTGGTTTAGATCGTACCATTCTAACAGAAGTTTCAGTGTCTGTAGAAACCAAATCATGTCAGATTCAACTGATCTGTTCTGTGGGGTACCACAAGGCTCTGTTTTGGGTCCACAGTTGTTTCTACTGTACATACACCCTCTTGGACAGATAATTGATTCTTTTCATAATGTCTCTTATCACCTATATGCAGATGATATTCAGCTGTACTGCTCCTTTAAGGATTCTGAGATCTGCAAACTGTCTGAATTACTAGAGTGTCTATCAGCTACCACCAGCTGGCTAGAAGATAACTTCCTCCAGTTAAACTCAGAAATGACTGAATGTCTGATCATTGCCCCTGAGAGCATGGTTCCCCTGATTAGTCTACAACTTGGTCATTTATCCTCTGCCGTCAAGACAAACTTAAGGAATTTCTGTGTTATTTTTGACCAATCAACGTCTCTTGAAGGTCACTCAAAAACGTTGGTCCGAAAATGTTTTTATCGTTTAAGAAATATCTCCAAACTGCGAAGGTTGGTGTCAAAACATGAACTTGAAATGGTAATCCATGCCTTTATCTCTTCCCATCTAGTTTACTGTAACACACTTTTCACATGTTTTAACAAAAAGCCCTTGACCGCCTTCAGTTGGTCCAGAACTCTGCAGCGAGGCTCCTAACTGGAGCAAACAGAAGAGCACACATCACTCCTATTCTGACGTCTCTGCACTGGTTACCCGTTAACTTTCGATTTCATTTTAGAGTCCTGACTAGAACTTTCAGGGCTCTACATGGTCAAGCTCCTCCCTATATTACTGACCTGTTAAAGCCTTATGCTCCAACCCGAGCCCTGAGGTCCACACACCAGAACCTTCTAGAAGTTCCAAAGACCAGATATAAAAGTCGAGGTGATCGCTCCTTCCAGACTGTTGCACCCCGACTCTGGAATGATCTTCCTTTATCCTTACGCAGCGTTGACAGTCTGGACACTTAAAAAAAAACAGCCGAAGACCCTTTATTTAAAGCTTCTTTTACCTAAATCTTTTATTTTCTTATTTTTAACTTACATTTTTAATCTTTAATCTGTTTATGAAAAATTATAATTTTATGACTTTATTTTTCCTGAAGGTAATCAAATTCTGTTTTGAGAGCATTTTGATTTTGTGATGTTAATCTATTTATGATTTTATGACTTTATGTTTTATTTTATTTTGATCTATGTGAAGCACTTTGTGATTCTACGTCTGTGATGAGTGCTATGTAAATAAAATTTACTTACTTACTTACTAAAATATTCCTTTATTAAATATAATTTTGACAGTACCCTGAAATATTCCTTTATTAAATATATTTCAATAATAAACAAAATAAGCAACGCAGCAGATAAAACTTTGATTTTGAGCGAGTGAAAAATGAAATGTCGCATCAACAGCGGTCAAAGTTTTCTTTCATGCTTGTTTGTTTTAGGAAATGTTCATCCCTACAACAATATTGAAAAGCAATAATCTTAATCTGCAGGATTTCTTGTATTCTTTTTTAAAAGACACATCTGGTTCTTTGACTTGTAATTCCTGTCAGGATTTCAAAGAAACACGAAAAACAAATTTTTGTTCTTTTACAACCAAGGAGGGATTAAGGAGTGGAGCAGGATGGTTGTTTTAGGACACTTAGCTGCTGCTGGAAATGGGATTAAAGCCTTGGAACACCAAAAGCCGGCGTGATGTGTTGCACTTTTGCAGCTGGACCAAACTTAGTGGTAATCCTTAATGGATCAGAGACGGAAAGCTCATCCTCATCACTCAGAGAAACGAAGCTTAATGACACAAAGATGATGTTGGCATGGTCAGTTTTCCCTTTACATCCAAAAGGATGCAGAAATAAGCCCTTTATTATAAAGTCAGTGAAGATTGGAGCTGCATATGCGCCCGCAGTTATCCTCTTTCTGCCGTGCGACATGGAACACAGATTAGTTTTCAGAAGGTCCGCAAAGAAGATTTAGACTCTAAAAGTGATGTAATTGTGTATTTTTTCAACCTGAAGAGGCTTTTTGTGATTGAAACATGTTCTGGTCAGACGATGTGCAGAATATTAGTTTCTATTCTTAAAACGTCGTGGAAACAATGTTTTCAGTTTTTTTTTCTGCCTTTGTAGAACGAAAAACGTTGCTGCGACATAAGAAATGTGTTGAATAAATAATAATAAGAAGCAGCAGCGCTCCGCTCTAATTTAGATGTGAATAATAAGCTTTTTATTTTTTTAAAACAGGAAATATACACATTATTGTTTTGGTAACTGGTCTGAGCTGCTCGCTAGTCAGGACCCGATCCCTGACCTGAAGGTGCTGGGGAGCCCCCCCCCCCCACAGCCCATCTCCTCTTAGACACGTGTGTTCTGGAGAAGTAAGTCATTTAATTGACTTTTTTGCCTGTTTTTCTCATTCATTCATTCATTCATTCATTCATTCTAAATTATTTCTGCATATTTTGCACCTTTCATGCATGAATTAGGATGCGTTCTAAATTTTATGAAATAAACTTAGAACTTTGCTAATTTAACACATTTTTGACCACGAAGAATCAGTTTATGAAACAACAACGAATCATTACTACTATTTGTGTAATCTGTATTATTTGACCTGCCCATGCACAGCCAGTGTAGCTGCTGACCATCATCAACTTCTGTCCACTTTAAGCTGAGAGCTAAACTCTGTTCCACTACTGTAGCACAGGTAGCTTCCACTAAACAAATCGTCATCTAATTATAATAAATAAAAGAAAACCTTCTTATTTGTCCACTAGAATAAAAAATATTTCTGTACCCAAAAGTAAGATTAATATTATTATGAACTGAATCTGAATGATTGTTTTAAATTCTATATTGAATCTGTTTTCTGAAGCATCCCTGATTTTTCTGATTTTGTTGCAACAAAAATTTCAACTAAAAGATGTTTTCTGTGAGGCTGCAGTTTGGTTTTCTGCCTGCAGAGGACACTCTGTACCTTCTGTGGACATGAGATGCTTGTGAGTCTGATCCGTCCATCAGTCTGGAGGAGATGCTGCACACTGGTGCAGCACAGAAACCACACGGTTCTGCTCGCTCTCTCAGCGCCACGCCTGGTTTGCTCCGAGGATAAATAAATACTAAACAAGAATGTGCATGCATTATTTGTTTGTTTGTATGAAGTGTATCTGCAGCATTTAAAAAAAAAGTTAAATATAAAAGACACTTCCTCAGTCCGCAGCACTTCTTCTGTTTATATTACTGATTTTTCAAGTTTCTTTGTATTTTCTGGACTCGTCGTGAGAACAGAGGCACGGCTCAGAGTAAATCAGTACATCAGACTGAAGCCGGCGTTTTGCAAACTAAAACAAAAGACGAGGTTCCTGAGATCCCCTTTAGAGGCTGCAGGTGGCACTATGGCAGCTGTGACAGAGGCATCAACAGCAGAACCCTGAAACTGGACCCACACGGAACAACCGGAGTATTCGTAAAAAATCTGGGTTCTAACTTCAGTTCTGGACGTCTGTAGACGAACTTCGACTCACTTCCTTTAAGTGGATTTCTTTAGATGCTTCCACCCAGAGCTCTGGAGGTGGTGGCACGTCGCTCTGAGGATCTTCATATGCAGTCGAGTATTTAAGATGGATGCTGCCTGATCCCATCAGGATAATGGGTTTCATGTCTCCTGGCATCAGAGGAGGATGGGGGGGGGGGGGGGGGGGGGGGGTCTCTGCTGCTGATTTCTTTTGTTTTGTCTCATCTCTGCAGGCGTCTGAATGCTGCGCGATAGAAAAGTTACGTCTCGTCTAAATCAGGAAGGAAAATACTCACTGACCCGTTTTTAAAGCATTTGCTTCAGACCAGCAGGTCTCTGGTCTCCTACGGGTCCGAAACACCAAAGTTCGACTCCCAACACCATCTTCTTCCTGATTCCTCCTTAACTCAGACCCTTCTCACCTCTGTGCAGACCTAAAAGGTCACTGAGGTCAGGGGAGCAGGCAGCAGCAGCAGCTCAGGAGGTAGAGCGGGTTGTCCGGTAATTGAAAGGTTGTCGGTTAGATACCGGCAGAGAATGGTGCCGTTGTGTCCTTGGGCAAGACACTTAACCAGCCCTGCCTGCTGGTGGTTGTCGTAGGGACCGGTGGCGCCTGTGCTCGGCAGCCTCGCCTCGTCATTGGCTCCAGAGCAGCTGTGGCTGCATGGTAGTTCATCCCCACCAGCGTGTGAATGGGTGACTGTTTCACCGTAAAGCGCTTTGGAGTCCTCTGACTCTGAAAGGAGCAAACACATGCAACTCATTTATAAACGAAGTTTCAGGAGCAGACTCTCTGCCCTGCTTACACCTCGGGTCAGGACAGGTCCCCCCGAGGGTGACACAGGTGTGTCGTCAGCATAGCTGAAATCACAGAAAACCCTCTGCTATCCCCCAACTCTATGCTGGGGTTCACCTTACGGAAGAGAGGTGGGGAAGGGGTGAGGATGGGGGTGGAGCTTGTGGACACTGACAGGGCGGAGCATGGCGGGGCGTGGACGTCTCAAGGTCAGCCGCAGAGAGGCGGATTAGGAACACTTTAATGAGTTATTCCGTTCTCTTCCTGCCCAGGGCCGGTGGCATCACCTCGCCATCCTGTCAATCACCCCCCCCCCCCCCACACACACACACACACACTCCTCAGCAAAGAGAGAGAAAACAGGAAAAAACTGTTTATTCCTGAACAGGCGTGCTAATCTATCTGGACTGGTTGTAATGGGACATTTGCATGGCGAGCACAGCGAGGTGTCAACCATAACCACGGGGTTGTGGCATCCCCACGAAATATGCTGAGCTTTCGCTAACCTCTCATCAAACACGCTGATCTTTATGGACTGTATCATATTGTGCCGTAATGTGCTTTATTGTCCACAGAATAAGCTTTTCTTAAAGGTAATTGGAAAGCGGGAAATGGCTGCTATCGGCAGACTTTTTAAATACATTATTTCTGAAATGTGGCTTGTGTAATGACCCTGTCGGTGTAAAACCTGAGATTTATCTTGGCAGCAGAAATTGATCCATTTCACCTTTGTCTAATGGAAATTTTTATCAAGCATTATCTGTTTATGTAAATGAGCGTGGCCCCTGGAACAGAGGGGATAAAAGGAAGTCTGGAGGGGGGCGTTAATCTAAGGCCTCTTGACGTGTCAGTCTGGACAATATGCATAATCTATGAGGGGTTTTGTGTGTGTGTGTGTGTGTGTTACTGAGATCTTGTAGAACCGTCGTCTGGGTTCAAAACCCAGTGGTACTGATGTGGTTGTACTCTTTGTCAGGAACACGGCTCCTTCATGGGAAATGGGACACGTTTCTACAAAAGCAAACTGATCCAACAAGGATTTTAAGGGTTAGGAGTGATTTTCTTACACAGAGAAAGGAAAAGGACAGTGGTAAATATTTCAAAAAGCTTCTGATGAAATATTTGGGTACGTTAAATATTCCTGTTTCACGTCGGCTTTGCATGGGATCAGACCTGGTTAACCTGTGGTAAGAGGCTGATTGGGACCTTTCCTGAGAATGACTTCATACTCATGTCCCACCTGGAGGGTCTGGTCCTTAACCCTCCTACTATCCTAATGGGTGTGACCCAGTGAGGAAAGTTGACCATTGAGCAGGATTGATGGATTGTGGCGGGGTGAGGTGGTGCTCACACCTCACCCCGCCACAATCCATCAATCCTGCTACAAATTTCTTTCTTTATTAGAAGGGTAGTTTTATTAGAACCCAAAAGACACACCTCGTCTCCTGCGAACCATTTTATCCATTAAAAGTACTCGGATAATTACATAACTGGTAGTTCCTTTCTCATAAGAGGAACTTCAGCTTAGCTCAGGCTTAACCTTTATCCCTAAATGCAGAAGCCGGCAGGGATCAACAAGGCTCGTGCAGCATCTCCGGATCTGAAACTGCACATCTGCTGCATCAGGATTCCACGACACCCTTGCCGCCAGTTCAGCGGGGCCCTGAGACAGGATGGTGTGGAGACACTTCTCCTGGCCAGCACAGTCCACTGGGTCCACTCCAGCAAGAGGTAAGCCAGGAACCAGACGTACTCTGAGTATTCCAGTCTGGCTCCCCACGCAAGTAAGGCCTCTGCGAGCACGAGCCGGGTCCATCCACTCAAATGGTCAGGGGTTGCACCAGGCTACTGGATCACAAGTAAAGGCATTTAAGCGTGAATGCGTCGATAGAGCCTCGATGTCGAGATAAATTCTAAAAGAGGAACTGATAAAAATCAACTAGACGAATAGAACTCTCACTAGGAGACACTAGTCAGCCTAAAAACTTAGCAGACGTTAGCGGTCCTGAGGGGACGAGCTCTCTGTTGTCCAGTTATCTCAGAAACTTGTTACTGATTGGCTTAATGACCTGACCTGTACCGGAGTGCTTACCGTGTGAAGGTTTTTGAGACGACTCTTGTCCTGATTTAGAGTTAACAAAGGATCAAACTACTAAAACCATCCAACGCCAGGTGTGTTGGATGGTAACCGTGTGAAGAGACTTCTCAGCGATCCTGCTGGCCACAAAGTCTTCTCGGCAAGCGTATAGTTTCACTTCTAGAGGTCAAAGGCCGAATTCCTCTGAATCTGCATCAGCTGGTCAGAGATTACCTCAGGGTCTGCTGGCGAGACGTTTCACGTCTGAAGAGTGTTTCTCTGACGGAGATTTCCAGTTCTGCAAAGAAAGTCTGATCTTGGAATGGATGGTTCATCTGCTGCTGGCCCAGTTTGGCCGAACTGGAGAGTTTTATAGAACTATGTTTCTAGAGGAAGTGTTACTCCTTTTATTAATTGTTGTTTATAGATTTAGACAAACCAGAACTTACCAGGTGTAAAACGGGCATTTACCAAGATCCTCAGGCACCACTCCTTCCTCAAACACTTAGAAGAGGCTTCTTTCACTTAATGTGAAGTAAATCTGTCAAACAGTCATTTATCAATATTGTAATATTACTATGTGAATACACTGATATCAAATGCAACAAGTAGACTAATTTGCGGTTTTTAAGATCTGTAATAACGCATTATTTCCAGAATAAACATATTTTGTTGATTGATGATAGATAACACATTTATTGTTTATTGTAATTGTTCTTAATCTGTAATGTAAAGAAACCATTTTAAGAGCCAGAATAATATATTTTTATTGAAAGAGAGTTAGACGAATGTCTCGTTTCCTGTGAGGGGACCTTGGCCTTGTAGGCCCGAGAAGTCAGGAGACATTTCATCATCACTTCCTCCTGGTTATGGGTGTCATGGCACCACAAACGTCACGGGTGGCACACTGATGAAGCAGACCTCGTCTATGTTACGCTTTCAATGTGAACAAAAAGAAAATTCACTTTGGTGGCGGGACTAAATATATGATGCAGGTGTAGAAAAACAGTGTCGTGCATAAAAGGTTTAAATGCTCTCCGTAGAGAGCTGGGTGTTATTTCAGGCCCGGTAATGTCCATTATTCACAGAGGCTCTTAACATATTTCCGTATCATAAAACTTTGCACAGACAGCTCTGCTGCGTGCAGCGTGATGCGGTAACTCAGACGTTTGGACATGTCAGCTGCTGAATGGATGGCGCTGTTTGGATCACTGACTGAGAGGCATGAAAAATGAATGGTGGTGGTGTTGGTGGGCTATAGTCACCTGGAAGAGTGGATGTGCAGATTGACAAGGCCTCCCTCACTGGAGTTTTCATTGCAGCGGACACTTTTGATGTTTTATGGGAGAGGCCTTGCCTTGTTGCCAGAGTCTGTGTCGTGACAGCAGTTTGACGGCCTTGAAATACAGCTGGTGGGGGCTATTCTCCACAGAGGAGGGCAAATGGAGCTTTACTGGGAGCCAGCGGTCCCCTGGTGGCCCCCGCTGTCATCTACCATCCTGACAGTTGTCAGAGAGGGGAGAGTTAGCCAGGATAAGTGACGGACATGCCACTGTGACCCAAAGCACCAGAGGGGAGGCTTCATCTGCATCTCTGAGGCCAGAGATAGGAAAAGAGTGGGTCTGGGCCCAGGTTAACTTTGGCTCATATCCGTCAAGAGTGAGCCTGATGCATCATGGGACATGATAATCAGACTACATTTTATGAATGCAACAAATAAAAACTCAATTAAAAACAATAATCTGCTATTAAAAAAAAAGGAAATGCACCAAATATGGGCATCAGTACCACTACTGGTCTAGTGAGTTCAACTGGGCAGTGACTAACAATTCAGTTCAGTTTATTTCTACAGGTCCAAGTCAGGACCAGAGTCGTCTCAAGGACCTTCACACAGTAAACAATACAGGTCAGGTCATTAAGCCAATCAGTAACAAGATTCCTATATAAGGATGCATGTGAGACGTTCTAGTTCATCTAGAAGGTTCTTTCCCAGCTGGTTCTGTTGCAGTTTGACATAAACACGGACCGTTTCATCCTCCCCTATCTTCCACTTCAGGGACTTTTAATTTCTTGAAGAACTCACAGCTCTGAGGTCAGCCGTCAACTTCAACATCTCACAGAACTGAGCCAGGGGACGCTGCTGTCTCCTGGTAACCATGACTCCTGGTACTCTGGGACATTTATGTAATTAAAAGGGGGCTTTAAATTGCCCCAAAGCATTAAAAATGGATCTGTTGGAGCAAATGGAGCCTCTCCTCTATAATCTGCCACTATCCTGTCTGGTCCTAGAGGGCTGAAGGTCCAGACAGATGCTCCTCCATTAGGTGAGGGAGGGTGGCCGATGCCTCTGGAGGAGCAGTGGGGGAGTGTAGAACAAACCGAGTCAGGAATGTGAGGCGACCTGACAAGACATTTGGACGGTTTTAAAGTAGGGATGTCCCGATCAGATCACATGATCGGAAATCGGCCCCGATCAAGTGGTTTCAGACTGATCGGGACTCGGGCTTTACTTCCCGATCCAAGCCCCGATCTGGAGTTGGATACTGGGTTCAAATTACAGGAGAGCAACTTGGTTCTCTTTAAAGGTTGTCAGGCTCCTCTGATGCCCTTAACTTACACACCCAGAAGGAGCACAAAAGAGATCCAGTTTCTACCTTTATTATATTATTTATATGGACTCAGCGTAGCAGGGATTCTTTTGAGCAGAGCTGCAGAGCGGCAGGCAGACCGCTGATTATGCATGAACTCCATCTGCGTTCTGCACACGGCCACAGTCACATTTTCTAAGTTTCTAAGTGGCATCACCAAAAAATATATAATAAGCACACAGTCGTTTGTGTCCGTTCATTTTCTCTCTGGTAAGTTGTTGGGTATTTTTAAATCCTGAAACTTAACCCTGAAATGAACCACACAGAAGAGGAAGTCAGTAGGTTTTTAACGCTGTGAGGAGACAGTGGAGAGAAAATCAGCCAAAAGCCTGTTCCAGGCCCTTGTCCGATTAAAGCCTGATTCATGCTTCTCCATCAGCTCCGCAAGGGACAGACATGCACGGATTGACGGAAGCGTTTTGCTCTCATACTTCTCCGTCTCCTGGAGAGTGTTGCAAAGCAATTCCCCGCCAGGACAACAGAGGGCGTAGCGCTGTTCTGTGGTATAGAGCCCTGCACTGAAGCCCTAGGCCCTCGGGTCAATGACTGTGTAATTACCTCGGACACGGGCCGGGCCGGGCACCTTTATTTTTAATCAAATTCATTAAAAAATTGAAACACTTAAACGCAGCAGTAGAGCCCTGCGCGGGACTGTTTTCTTCATCCCGCTCCCGCTGAATTTTTGACAATTACCGCCCGCAACTGCAACGTGTGTTACACTCCCGCCCGCACCCGCAGCGTGCATGTCTATTCCCACTCGCAACCGCAAAACTCGGAGAAATTATTACCTCACAATAAAAGAGATGTATTGAGTTTGCGTCCTCAACATGTCATTTTATAGGCTATACCAGGAATCGGCAACCCGCGGCTCTCTGTGCTTGTAAAATAATGAATGGATATTTAAATAAAATGCTTTATATTTTACTGAATTAATTTTATATCTGTAAGTCAATTCTATGTAAAGATTGTCTGCGTAAACCTGAACGGGCCCAACCCAGTCTTACTGTGAGACCGGTTTGACGGGTCACGCTTGTGCGTAATCATAGGCGCATTCTGAGCTGAAGAGGATGTGAGATTCTGGGCTTCTCCTCAGACGGCTCCTGGATGCGTCGCCACATTGGAGACAGGAACAAGCACTATTAAGCCAAAGTTTCATAATCAGGGAACATTTTCTGAGTGACAAGTCTCTTTGAGAGACCGGGTTTGGAAAACACTCGCTTCAGTGGGAGGAACCTTCCCGCATGCGCTCTGGTTCTGCGACGCGCTCCAAGCCAATCTCCACAACTTCAGCTCGCTGTGCACATATGCGCTGACAGCGAGCTGCGCTGAGCAGTGTCCAGCTCAGATGTTCAGATGGGAATTTTTTCTTGAGTGATTTAGCTACATCTGCGATGTGCGTAGAATAAAATGTCAGTTCGTCTGCATGCGTCGGGGTAATTCTTTCTATTCTTTCTCCATCAAAATAAAAGGTTAAATACGGGAACTATCCGGTCAACACAACACAAGCCCTGCTTTTGACTGTTTTGTTTTCTTGTGAAAATTGTTGGAAAGAGTTAAAATTTAACTTGATTACCACCAGAGCCAATGCGCCGTCATCTCCGTGACGGTAAATGAGGGAAAAACAAATTGATCGGATCCTGCACGTCTTTTAACACATTGGTCAGGATTGACGCACTTTGTTTTCATTTAGTTGGTTAAAAAAAAGTCGGGCTCGGGTCAGACCAGAGAATCCTGAAAACCTTTCCGGATCGGGTCGGGCTGGGGCTCCATCCCCTTGGGCCGGGGTGGACACGGGCTCAGATTTTAGGCCCGTGCAGGGCTCTACTGTGGTATCCTGTCATGTATCCGGTCCAAGATAGTGCGTTTATATTGTGGTTTTTTTTTTGTATATAAGAGACTTTTTAACACAGGCAAATTCATCTCTCATCCTCCTCCACCTCTTCATGCGCTCGCCACCTCTAAACCCACGTTTCCTGTCATTTCCGTCCACAAATAAAACGCTTGCTGCGCATCTTTTCACTCCTCCAGTCACGGGGAATTAAACGTTCATATTTTTAGAGTTTTTTCATGAGGTATTCTTCAAGCTGCTCCGTGTCTGCCGCTAGTTATCTTCAGCTCTCTTTATGTTTTTGAGGGCGCAATGGCGGCGGTGTAGACGACAGCGGCGTCCTGACCAATCACAAGCTTGTGTTGTCCGTCTCAACTGACGGATGTTTAGAAAAGAGAGCTCGACTCCGTCCGTCCTTGCGGAGCTCTCCAGCAGGCCCGCAAGGACGTTGCGTGTGTCCGCACTGACGCAGACGGAGAAGCATGAATCAGGCTTTACTCTGGCCTCCCCTCTGCACCACAGCTGGTTTAATTCAAACAAAGACAGACAAAGGACAATTCATCACTGTCAACACTTAACCAATAACAAACACTGTTGCTTCTATCTAAGGTGGGACCTTCTAAAAAGGAAGTCTCAAGTTACAGGGGTGACATTCAGCCTGCTAGCTTTTCCTGTTGCCAAGCAGAGCCTTCCCAAAGGAAGTCTGCATTTGTGACTGACAGCCAGAACCTCAGTAACCGTGGATTCCTGTTGGCAGGCTACTATCCAACCCACATGCAGACAAACATCAGGGCTTATCAGCCGCATTCCACAGCTATGAGGAAAGGAGAAAGCCCTCTGTGGCTTTCTTATTAACATTAGATTACTGAAAGAGGAACATTTGAGAAAGTAATACCTCAAAATACCAAACATAAGTTCTGTCTGCATTTGAGCATGACGTGTGGACGCGCTCGCGCTGCAGCGCTCGTCGTTGGCGCAGTGCGGTGCACACTCCGCTTTTTCTTGCAGTCAACAGATCGATTTGATCTGCTAGTTAAAAAGTTACTTGTGAGGTGAAAAAGAAAGAAGCAGGCAGGAGTTTTTCTGGAGGACTAGGAAATGCAGGAAGATCAGAGACAGACAGGACAGGAAGGTAGGGAAATAAAAACCAAGCAAACAAAACAAAGTTCTTCAAAAAATTAAATGTAGGTAGATTGATCCCACTACACGTTTGTACCAGTATAAAGCAATAATTTATCAGCATGTAGTATTTATATAGTTGATACAACTCAGATAATCTTCAAAACTCCATCCCATGCCCAGGGACGTATCTAAGCATTTTGGGGGCCGAGGCAAAATAGACCCCTGCCAGGTATTTTAAGTTGAAATGCTATCTGTTTTTATATTAGACTTTTTATATTTGCAATAAAGTCCAAAAGTGAAGAATTTATGTTGTTTATTACTTGATTGTCCAAGCTACCTCACAGAAGTGATCTGTTGTTAAATATTAAAATAAAAAAGTAATTAAATAAAAAATAAGGAACATTCTGGAACTGTTTCTTCCTTTTCTTTTTTTTATGTATCGAAAATATCGGATCGGGACTCGGTATCGGCGGATTCTCAAAATCAAATGACTCGGACTCTAGGGCAAAAAAAACCTGATCGGGACATCCCTATTTTAAAGCAGCCCTTATCATTTCAATGCTAAGATTTTTCCACCAGTGTAAACTTAAACACAATCATTATGGTAGGAAATTACTATTACAGTGAAAATGTCAACATTCCCAGCTGGCGGTGTGGTCACATGTTTTAATATTTTTGTTTTACGAATAAAGCAAAAATAAATGAAATAGTCTTTTTTCTGAAATCAGATCCTTCATCTTTTCTTCCTTTTGCTGTTTAAAACTTCACAAATGGAATATTTCACCTAAAGAAGATCTAGTGTGAGGTATTTCAGAAGCACTTCAAAGACCTTTGGAGCGAAGAAGAAGAAGAAGATATCATTTCTATAGCGCCTCATCATAAAAACCATGAGGCGCTTCACAAAAAAAATGTAAAAAATATAAAAAAGAATTTAGAAAATGATTAAAAATATATTTAAAATGAGCAAAAATAGACAATTGTGATTAAAAATGTTAAGAAATAGAGAGAGTGAGTAGGAAAGAGGGAAATCAGTGGATCCTGAGGAAGGTGGAATAGGGGGGAGAGCAGAACAAAGAGAGAGTGGTGAAGAAGGTCATACAAAAGCCAGCTTGAACAAGTGAGTCTTCAGCTGCTTTTTGAAGGAGACCACTGAGTCCACTGATCTCAGGCTCGTGGGAGAGAAATCCAGAGTCTGGGAGCCACACAAATGATCTGACACCTTTGGTCTTTAGCCTGGTGCGCTGCACAACCAGTAGGCTTTGATCACTGGACCTCAGCGACCTGCTGGGGGTGTAGGGACTAAGAAGATCACCAATTTCAGATGGTGCTTGTCCATGTAAGGCCCAATAGACCAGAACCAGGATATTGAAATGAACCATGAAGTTGACTGGCAGCCAGTGAAGCTGGAGGAGAAGTGGGTGTGTTTGGAGGACTTCGTCAGAAGCCGAACACAGGCATTCTGAACCACCTGTAGACGGTACAGGGAGGTTCTGCTCAGACACGTGAAAAGAGAGTTACAGTAGTCTAAGCATGAGGAGATGAAGGTGTGGATAACTGTCTCAAGTTCAGAGCAGCACAGAATGGGACTCAGCTTAGCAATGTTCCTGAGATGGAAGAAGGAAGAGCGAACAAGAGAACTGACATTGTTGCGAGTCCCCACATGCCAAAGACAGTGGCAAGTACGGGGTCAAAAGGTGAGCCACAATGGACTGGCTTGTGCGAGCAAAATCAGCCAGCCGACAGGAGCTGGGCTGCAGGTCAAAAAAAAAAAACTGTGGTCAGAAACAAGGGTCACACAAGGGTCACAGGGACAAGAGGACAGAACTGGGTGAAAGGTCAGGAGACTGACCCAACCTCTTTGCCCCACCCCTGGCTTAGGAAAGATGGGATTGGAGGAGAACAGAGTGAAGACAAGCCCATCGGATCCAGGAGCCATCTCAGGAATGCTGAAGGAAGATCTACAATTTGCTGCAAAAGATGATGTAATGACCTGTGCCCTTATGTAGAGTACTGCTTGTAATGACCTGTGTTAAGAAGAATGCTGCATGATACCAAATGTCTTGTGTTGAGCTACAAAGTGTGTGTCTGGTAAATGACCCCATGACCTTAAGCTGGCCCAGGAAGGGTATATAAGAACAGCTCTGAACAGCAGAGGCAGATTGAGAGAGAGCTGGGGCAGGCGACAAGAAGAGACAGAGCAGATTTGGAGGGGTCATCCCCCGTCCAAACCTGGATGGGGGATGACAGAAGAGACTCTTGGGGGATTCGAGAGAGAGAGAGAAAGAGTTTTGGGGAGATTCTGAGAAGACAGGAGCTAGTGTAAACTAACTCTTATTTAATCATTTTGAACTAATTCCTCCTTGGGGGATAGCAGTTGTTTTTTATTTACCCATTTTTGTATTTTTGATTTTGTAATAAACCTTTTTTGAAAAAGAAACATAATCCTGATTCTTTCAGGTTTTCTCTAAAGCTTCACGTTTGGGGCCCTGGCCATAAATTGCACAGAGGTAAGCATGTCGATCACAGGTCTCTGAATTATCAGGACTTACTTTGCAGTTTATAATAAAATAATATAAAGAAACCTTAAGATAAGGGGCGTTTTAACTCCCCCCTCCTTGCGAGTAACGAGTTGTCTTAAGGGCGATAAAAACAGATTATTAGAGGTTATTTTGGCTCTGATTGCAGGTTGAAAAAGTCTCTAACAGCTGGAGTGGTTGGATTAATAAATAAATTGATAAACTTATGATAGCCTGATCAACTAGCATAAATCATTTTATAGTTACCAACCTCCCACATAAGCTGTTAGAGGCGCAATTAATTCCGGATAACCCAAAAAATGGCTGAGAGGCGTGGCTTGCCTCCAGACTTCTCTCTAGTATCTTAACCAAAAGGTAACGAGTTTAAAAGAAGTGGAATACTCTGAGGATTGCTATTCGTACAAGTCATTTCACCTTTAAAATAAAAGACAAGATTCTAATTAGGTGGTCCAAACCCGGATTTAATACGATAAAACTCGCCGATATCCCCCCGAACCCTGATAGATGCACCGTCTCATAAGTTCTAAAGGAACCGGTAAATGGGACAGGCACGCGACAACATGAGAATCCAGGGTGAGAGCTGGGTCAAAGGTCATGCCAAGATTCCTGACGAAAGGTTTGGTGTGAGAAGCAAGCTGACCAAGAGAGTCTCTGACTTTAGGAACCAGCTTGTCTGGGGCACAGATGAGGATCTCAGTCTTATCTTCATTCAGCTGTAGAAAGCTCCCAGCCATCCAGGTTTTGATAGAGTCTAAGCAGGTGTGTAACAGCTGCAGCTTAGACATCTCATGGGGCTTAAAGGAGATGTACAGTTGGATGTCATCTGCATAAAGATGGTAGGAGATTCATTTGAAGGAGCTCAGGATGTGCTGAAGAGGAAGCAGATAGGAGGAAGAGCAGAGGCCCAGCACAGAACCTTGTGGGACACCATGGGTAAGGGAGGTTGTGGAGGACCTAAACTTGGACACGACCACAGAAAAAGAGTGCTCAGGAAGATTAGAGGAGAACCACTCCAGAGCAGTTCCTGATAGGCCTACCCAGTCCCTCAGCCTCTCCAGTAGCAGGTGATGGTCAACAGTGTCAAAGGCTGCAGTCAGGTCCAGCAGGACCAGAACAGAACAGTCCCCTGCATCACTGTGTGTCAGAAGGTCATTAGAGACCCTAAGAAGAGCTGTTTCAGTAGAATGAGCTCTACGAAAACCTGACTATAAGCAATCATAGATGGTATGTTCATCAAGGGCAGCTGTGAGTTGTTTAGCCACAACCTTTTCCAAGATCTTGGAGATGAACGGAAGTTTAGAGATGGGTCTGAAGCCGCTATGGAGAGAGGGGTCAAGACTTGGTTTTTAAGAAGTGGGTGGATTACAGTGTTCTTAAAGTAAGCAGGGACCTGACCAGAAACCAAAGAAGCATTAATTATAGAGAGCACGCTGGGACTGATGGACTGAAAAGCACTTTTAAACAAAGATGAGGGTAAGGTGTGGAGGGGGCATGCAGAGGTCTTCATAGAGTTAACTAGTTTGGTTAACTCAGGCAAAGAAACAGGAGCAAAGCTATCTAGGATGATGGGCCTGGTTGGAGTCGAGAGAGGCAGCGATAAGGCTGAAGGAGAGATGCTAGATCTAACCTTATTGACTTTGTCCACAAAGAAAGACAGAAAGTTCTCACAGTCTGCAACAGAGTGGATGGAGGCTGTAGCAGAGGCAGGAGAGACGATGCTGCTGATGGTGTTAAACAGCACCTTGGGGTTCCCTTTGCTCTGGAACACCAGGTTGGAAAAATAGGAAACCCTCGCGTCTCTGACTGCAGAGTTAAATGATGTCAGAAGATCCTTTAGGTGCAGCAGATGGACGTGGAGATGGGTTTTCTTCCACAAGTGCTCAATTCTTCTGCATTGGCGCTTAACGCCAGAATTCCACTGTCTCCGCGCAGTGCGCCGTTCCGCCATCCGGCAAAAATAGGATCGATTCTATTTTTGCCGGATGCCAGAGCAACTCTGCAGTCAAAGGACAGAAATCACAACCGCCCAACAGGAAAGGGAGCAAGCACAGCTTCCGTTAATTCACAATAAATCGATAAACAAAAAGCGTTTTTTTCTTTCATATGCACAGGTTTAACAACTTTTAACAACTATCAATGGCGGTTGAACTTTAAATGCACAAAAATAAGCCATAAATACAGTTTCTACTATCAAAGTAGTCAGCCCCTGTTGATCCAAACACTGCTGATCTCTCAACACAAATGATAGGCAGATTAAACAGTTCATTTTGATGCTTTTCCCACACAACGGGTGTTTGGATCTAACTTCGGCATTAATTGCTCGGACTGTATCGCAAGATCTCGAAAATCCCGCGCATGCCTGTTTGAGCACCTCAGGTCTCCGCACCGGAGCGGAGCCGTTGTAGAGCGGGTACAGTATAATTTGAGTTCGTAAGCAAGCGGCAGCGGAGGGCTGGGGCGGAGCGGAGATAGTGGAATTTTGGGGTAAGGCTGCGAAGGTTGTCATTAAACCAGGGAGTAGGGTTCACTGCACGAACTGATCTGGTTCTGACAGGACAGTTATTGTCCAGAATAGAGAGGCAGTGCTCGTTAAACTGAGAAGTTAAGGAATCTGGGTCGTTATCAGAAGAACAGGGTGGATCAAATGCAGCAGAAAAATTGCTAGCTGTGCTCTCATTAAGAAAACGAGAACTAACCATATGGCGAGCAGGAGGTGAGGACGCAGAAACTGACAAGTTGAAGAAAATGCAATGGTGATCTGAAATATAAACATCCTCAGGACAAACACTGTCAGCATTTAGACTCAGGGTAAAAACAAGGTCTAGAGTGTGTCCCCTGGTGTGTGTGGGGCCAGAAGCATGCTGGGTAAAGCTGAGGGAGTCCATAAGGCTGGAGAAATTCATGGCAAAGCGATCAAAGGGATCATTAACGTTGATGTTTAAGTCACCAGCAATCACCAGTCTGGACAGCTTCACAGTGGAGGGTAGAAAGTCACTTAACTCCTGAAGGAAAGAACTGTTTGGACCAGGTGGACGATAGACCACAGCACAGTAGAACGGGTCCTTACGCCCGACTTTAATCAGCTGCAGTTCAAAGGAAGCAAAATGACCAGAGGTTGTAGAGCTACATGGAAGATGGTCTCTGAAAACAACAGCTAGGCCTCCACCACGACCAGAACGCCGGGGCTGGCTAAGAAAAGAATAACCACTCAGGCAGAGTTCAATCAGACCAGAATAATCAGATGTTTGCTGCCAAACTTCAGTCAGAAACAGAAAATCCAGTTTTTTAGAGAGAATTAGATCACTGAGCAGGAAGGACTCGTTAACATAGCGGGTATTTAATAGAGCCATGCTGAGTGAGGTGGAGGAATCAGGAACTACAGAAACAGCTGGAGTTAGTGGACGTAAATTAGCAGGGTTATATCCACGGTGTTTCTAAAAACCACTTATGGAGGGAACAGGAGGAGAAACCACTGACGAATGAGGATAAACCGACCTTAAAAAACTAAACCGACCCGCAATGCGGCCTGGCGGGAATGCGGAAGTGGCGTTCAAGTTGCCAAACAAAGGACAAGAAGCTAGAAGATCACGCCGATGTTTACTAGATAAATCATGCTTTGAGAGAAGTCTTATTCTCACCTGGATTCCTGCTCCCAAGCAAAGGTGCCATCTTGTTACCGACCGGGAGACAATCCCAAAACAAAACATGAGTCTGAAAACTCAGATTAGGGCTGAAACGAATCACCAAATGCTTCATTCATCAAATCATTTTCACACAGCCCGAACACAATTTACTAGTGCACAACGTGGTAATGTCGGTGCTGTGGAGGAAAACGGAGAAACCAGCCAAGACACAAACCACTGGAAAAGGCAGAAACGGTCGGATGTTTGGGATCAAGAGTTGAACTACAGGCAGGCTGGCTAATGCTACTGCTAGCATGTAGCAAGCTCGATCATCTCCAGCTTCTATATGAAACTATAAAACTACCCGAGCTCTGCACATGTCTGTGGACTCCGAGGTCAGCTGACTGTGGCAGCCATCTTGAACTGTTGATTTAGGAAGACTTTCTGAGAGTTTGATGAAATCCATCCAGTGGTTCAGCAGATGTTTGGCTGACAAAGATCAAGATGAACCATTTTATCTATTTTCATTCTGATTTGAGGATTTTAAGCTGACAACATCAACATTAGGATAGATTAATTTTCCCAGCGGAACTCTCTGATATCTAGAAACCCGATCTCAGTGGCTCTTCATGAATCAGTCAGAGAATAAAGAAGCTGCTGGTTTCATCAGAGCCCAGATCCCAGCAGAGTGCGCACACACACACACACACACACACACACACACACACACACACACACACACACACACACACACACACACACACACACACACACACACACACACACACACACACACACACACACACACACACACACACACACACACACAGAGGTTCGCAGCCTTCTCCTGTCAGTAATTTGTTGCTAATCAACTGTCAGCACAGAGGAGATGATGAGGTGATCATGGTGGGCGGTGGAAGGTAATAGCCTTAAAAGTCACAGAGTCAATGTCAATGGGATCACTCGGATTCAATCAGGAGCTCCTGGATAAAGGATGACGCCTGCTGACATTACCACTCATTTTGAGCCCAAGCATCTGGGCCCTAGTAAATAACCATCAGTGGGAGGGTCCCGGGGACAGGTCATTAGCCCTGAGAAAAATAAATATCTCCTCTCTGCAGCAGGCTGCAAGTCATTTAGCACAGACTCAGAAATTTCACCCTAGATTAAGTATGATGAGCCAGTATCAGTCAGAGGAGGAGGGGATGCTTGATGAGACACAGGGACAGTTTTATGAAGGTCTCAGCAAACAAGATCCTAAAAGTCAGGAATTGTGTCAGGAAGAGCAGGAACAGGTCTGAGTAGATGTGATGACTGTCGGTGGTAAGGAGGAAAGAGGGATATTTTCTACACGACTGACTGGTGAACTACAGCAGATGAAAATTTTTCTGTCGTAACTCTAAATTTGTTCAGTTACGAAACTTCAATCGTTCAAAAAGTCGCCAAATGTTTCCAACAGCTATCACCTCAAACCTGATTCCATTACAGCAAAGCTAATGAAACTTTTTCATAATAAATCCATAATGTAATCTAATCCCATCAACATAATTAATTTATTCCATCTGCAAAGAGCCAGTTTATTAATGCAAAGACTTTATTTTAAATATTCATATCAACTGATTCATCTCTGATGTGTAAGAACTCAGCTGCAGGAACTCACAACTCTACTCAGTTTATTTCTAAAGCGCCAAATCAGGACCAGAGTCGTCTCAAGGACCTTCACACAGTAAACATTCCAATACAGGTCAGGTCATTAAGCCAATCAGTAACAAGTTTCCTCTAGAAGGAATCCAGCAGGTTGCATTGAGTCACTGACTAGTGTCTGAGTCTTTACAGCAATCCTCATACTAAGCAAGCATGCAGCAACAGTGGAAAGGAAAACTTCCTTTTCAATTCAATTCAAATCAAAGATACTATTAATCCCAGAGGGAAATTAGTGTTTCAGTACACACAATTCTGAGATCAGACATACATAGGCATAGACACATGACAAGAATTGGTGACTGTGGTCATTCGCAACCCGAGTCACTCTACTTTAATAGTGATCAGAGGGTTTATATGAGGATTGAGTCAGGTGGAGGAAAAAAAGTCACTTCAGAGTTATCCTCCACAGGGAGGGCAGCTTTGCTCTGCAAAAAACACCTCAGAGAGAAATGCAACAGACATTACACAACATAAGTATCCACTAGGTGGGGTGGTAGGGTTGGGGACTCTCCAAACATCAGTGCGTGCAGCCGCGATGAGCAGCGCTCGTCACCTCCGTTTGGACAGGGGAGGGAGGACGTTGCACCGGTCGCAGTCCCGCCCAGGCTGGGATAGGGAGACAAAGTTGCCATGGTGACAGCAGCATTCCACATTTCTTCTGAGGGGGAGTTATCGCTTCAGCCTCACAGGCTCAAGGGCACCAGATTCAGATAAAAACTTGTTTTGGGTCCAGACAGAGATAATTTCCTCTCTGTCTTAAAGTTATGTTGATCTCCAACCCCTCTGAATCCAATAATGGTGTAGATTAATCTATTCCAATCAGTGCTGATCCGTCAACTCCATCCTTGATGACATCAACCTTCTATGCCAGAGTCTGAATCTCAGCCAACGTTCCAAGCTTATGACTCATCTCGACAATTATATGAGTTTGTGCATTCACAGCGCAGTGTAATCCATCCCTGAGCTCCGGGATTGAGCCAATATTCCTCGACAGCTCATTAATTTTCCGGTAAGCCAGGTAACCGCTCAGGCCAAACAGCACGAAACCTGACACCAACACCACGAATATCCAGACGTCTTCAGAATCCTCTACAGACAGTTGAGATAAGCAGATCAGGTTCCACTGTTTCCAGGAGTCCATGATATGCCCAGCTGGCTCTGTCCCAGAGGGGCAACCGGGAGCCCCTTCTCCCGTTCTCATTGTTGAAAAAAATTTGTCAATCGCGTTGAGAGACCAACTGACCAGATCCATTTTAATCATTTCCAGTTTCCAGAAAAAATGCAGAAGCGCCGTACACCCAAAGACAGACAAAGAGCCTCTTATAGTATAAGCATTACAGAGTTGCTATCATCTATAGTACGTAATCCAATAGTGTCTAATCTATTGGAGAAGGGTCCAGACTAAAGTTGTCATTTGCATTTTTTTTACTGTGTGGGCATTGGACGAGCCCCTGCACTGTGAGAACAAACATCTCAGCTCTAAAGCCGACCTTCACCCGCATACGTCACACGTCACGTGATCAGGAAGCAGAACATCCATGTGTTAGGAGATCGTTTTGGACCGCTGCTGTAAAAAAAGTGAGGCGCGAACCAGAAAAGCTTCTGCCGATCACAATCCAACAACGGATTATGAAAGAACGGATAACGCTTGAAACGCGCAGATTCTTCCTGATGTAAGTCTCCGCTTTGTTTTGGTTGTTTTGGCGTCAACATCATCCTAGCGTGCAACGTTATGTGACTCACAGTGAAAACACTGAAAAACACTGGCAGCGAAGGGCTTTACCGATCAGCAATGTTCCAAAGGTGGAAGAAGGAAATCCTACAAACCTATTTAACGTGGGATTTGAACAACATGTCCTGGTCAAAGATAACACCAAGGTTCCTTACTTTGTTCTCAGAGACTAATTTAAAGCCGTTCAGGTCAGGTGATTGACTAAGCAGTTTCCTTTTCTGGATTTCAGGTCCAAAGATGAGAACTTCATTCTTATCTTGAATTAAAAGCAGAAAGTTTTTAGTCATCCAATTTTTTATGTCTTCAAGACAGATACTATTTTATAAAGCTTTACAATTTAGGATTATGTGGACAGAAAGAACCAAAGAATGACCTAAAGGTGCCGCATTTGGCTGCTTTTGATGATTTTTAAGTGTTTAAGTAACCAAAAGCATCATTCTGACAGGGGGGATGGTGTGATTGTTTGGGTTTACTCACAGTTTGTCTTTAGGTCAGACTTATTCTGGTTAAATGAAGGATTTAATAATCACTGATCTCTTGTCCGTATTTATGTAACACAATCAGGATCTATAGACACCAGCAGCGTATATGTATGCAGGTCTCTGACACGATTTACATAAAAAGAATTATGCTTTTAATCACCAGGTGTCTTTAGTAGGTGGTTTTCCCAGAAGGTGTGACCAACCTGGCAGCTTAGCTATTTGGCCCCGCCCACCACGGTCCGATGGTTTTAGGAGGAGGGACTGTTGGGCTTTGGGCTCGTTTCCTGATCTTGATCCAGCTTGCATCTGATAAAAAGGCAAAAACAAAATCAAATGTCTGAACAGAAGAACCCGATCATAAACGTGATTCCAGTCATGAGTATGGGAAGGAAGTCAAACATGAACCGCTCACAGAAACAGTGGTCTGACGTCTCTGGAGGAGGCCGACAGAAACCAAACCCAAACTTTATGTGGCAGTTTGTGGTCAAACCCATTGTTATGGTGAGCTGATAAACTAGAAGGACAAATTAGCCCCAAGTCTGAATCTGAATGTGTGTGTCTGCACTGAAGCTGATTACCCCGCCTGGAAGACGATCATTAGCGAGTCAAATACCAGCACAAATGGCCACCCGAGATAATGGCTGACATTCATCTATGTCTGAGTTCAGTCAAGCTCTCTGCTAAACACCCAAACCAGGGAGCTGAAGTCTGACTAGTCAAATGTCCTCTCTTCATGGGGACGAAGCGAAGCTGCAGCTGCGGTATAAGTGGACTTGGGAAGTCTTGCACGATTCCAGGCAGATAATGCTAAAAGATCCCGAAATTAGATCCAAACCAAATGATGGAGCACAAAGAAGCAGTGAGAAGGAAGCAAACGGTGAAAGCTTGTTGCGTAACATTTTAACACTCACCCACTTCAGTGTGATCAATCAAGTGCGTGCATGTCCAACCCTCTGCCCCCACATCTGTTCTTACAAGTGCTGTCCATATAACAGGCGCCTGTCATTTTCGCCTGATTTTATCGACTCATCCTCCGAGCCACTGTAGGGGTTTAGATCACAATTATCATTTTTTATGAATACATTTTCATGAATATATTAGCTTGTCCTCCCCACTGCCGCCACCCACCACACACAGACACATTTGGTGTAGTGTTGTTTTCTCACAGTTAATCAGTGGCCAGATAAATCAGAGGCCATATTTGCAGTCCATCTGCTGGGAAGGTGCAGTCGGATCCAGGCGCCATTCAGACATGCTGGACAATAACAGGAAGTGAAGAGACAGCTCGCAGACGTTGCAGGCATCACACTTCACAGCTCACCATGTTCTGTCAATACAGATGTCTAGCCAAGAGGGTTCCTCTTGTATTCCTGGATCGAGGCAAACCACAACTTTCAGCCGTAGTTCTCAGACTCGGGCATTACACGGACCAAATCTCAGGCCGGATGATCTGACCAGCTGACTGGCTGCGGTTTCTGAACTCGCACGCTAAATGGAAAACAACCTGGAGAAGTTCTCAGCACGGCTTGGTGACACTGACCCAGATTCGGCTGTTTGGAGTTGTGCTTGGGACCACTGAGAGAACTTAAGGTTGGAGCAACAAGCCATCCTGCAGTAAAACAATTGTTGTTACGGTAATCTGGCTTCCCATGCTGGCCTTGGAAGGCTGAATAATCTCAAACTCCCTCTGGATGTTTACGCAGATAGATGCTCTGCCCCACCCTCCCCCAGCCTCATGTGGGTCCGGGAGGTCGTTGGTTAAACGGACTCACTCACTCACTCACTCACTCACTCAACAAGCCCCCTTTCTCCCTCATGCCTTCAAACATTGTAAAACGTAGGGTTAGTATTGCCACACTGATATTACTTTATTTGTATTTCTGGTGTGATACTGTTACTGTCATCTCCTGCCTCGATTACTGCAATGCCCTTCTAACTGGTCTTCCAGGCTGGACTGTGAGACCTCTTCAAATGGTCCAGAACGCAGCGGCGCGTCTGGTCTTCAATCAGCCAAAAAGAGCAAACGTCACTCCTCTGTTCATTGAGCTCCACTGGCTACCGCTAGCTGCACACATCAAATTCAAATTGCCAACACTAGCATACAAAGTCTGAGATGGTACGGCTCCCATCTACCTGAATCCTCTTGCAAAGGCTTACGTCTCGGCCCGGCCGCTCCGGTCATCACAGGATCGTCGGCTAGCACCACGCTCAGGACAATCCAGACTCTTCTCATGCATCGTTTCACAAATGTGGAATGACCTACCAAGCACTACCAGAACTGCGGCTTCCTTTTCGACTTTCAAGAAACTCCTGAAGACCCTGCTCTTCAGAGAGCATCTTCTAAACTAGCACCCTCCCTGCACCCGTCCCCCTCTCTACTGTCCAGCCCTTGTTCTCTCCTCTCCATGATTCATCATGCTGCCTCACTGCCACCTACGACTGACTGGAAATAGTTTGTTGTTGTTGTTAATGTTGTTGTTAGCCTCAAGGGCAACATGCCCATTATAACTTGTAAGTCGCTTTGGACAAAAGCGTCTGCTAAATACATAAACATTAATATAAAACATTACAGTCACAAGCTTTCTACTCTGCCGTTCGGGGTTTAACGGTTTGTGACAAAATGCATTATGGGAATCTGTGCTGTCCCAAGTCTGCGGAAGGATGCATCCTTCATGGAGTAAGAACACATCTGGGAACTTTGAGCACACTTGTCATGATACGTACCTAGGATTGGAACAGTCCTTGGGCCATCGTTGGTGACGCTTTGGAAGGGTGTGAGTACACAAGTTCAGACGGGAACGCATACAGAGAAACGGCCCATGTGAACTTTACTTCCAACAAATCTGCCTTCAAAAATTTTAATGAATGGAATAAGAATGAATAAAAAGAGAAAATCCTAAAACTACAGAAACTCCACCAGTAGCCCTCTGGAACGTTGGACTAAAGCCCCAAGCCCGTGACAGTGCTTTGTTATTCCAGATGGCTTTATGGGTCATGAAAGAGTGATTCACGTGTCACACTAAAAGTGCTCGTGGCAGGCCTGCCGTCTACGTGCTCCTCTCCTTAAAAACCAGGAAGCACCCCATCAATTATTTGCTAAGCAGCCATACTGAAGATCTCACTCTGAACAGTGTGTGGGGATGGCAGCGCTGTCAGCGTGATGATAGATGCACTGGAGGCTCACGCTGTCCCCAGCACGCCTCTCCGAGGGTCGACAGCTGTACAAAGCCGAGCTGTTGGCGTGTGTGTCTGTGTGTGAGACTGTTGGCGTGTGTGTCTGTGTGTGAGACAGACAGAGACACGTGCACCAGCGCTGTTGCACGTACAGGGAACATAAAACACACTAGGGCCGTCAGGGAAGTGAAGTAAAGCAAGAGAAAAGTATGGTTTTAATCATCGTCTCTGATCAAATAAGCAAAAACAACACAGCTGCAGATCAGGGGTGTTTAAACACACGTGTGAGGGAAAGTCAAAGCTTTAGAGCAAAAATGTTATCAAAAACGGAAGAGCTAAAGTATCAGCAGCTCATAAATCGTAAAAATTAAAATGGGAGGAAATCATAAAAGTAATGTAATAAAGTAATCAGTGGTAATCAACATAATGCAAATTTGTTTATATATGAATGTATCTTTAAAGGAATAAGATAGAAAAGAAGTTAGTAATCAAACCGATATGTGAATGCACCACAGAAGGAATTAGAGATTAGTATCATAAAATTTAAGTATAAAATGAACCGAAATCAGTCATAAAATGTGTAAAAATTCTAAAATCTCTAGGAATAAAAAAAAAGAAAACAGAATTTGAATTCACGTAACAGTTAGAGGATTTACTCACTTTTAACTGTTTTGAACTCAGTCATAAATCTATAGAAGCCCACAGCATGACCACAACAGTCATTCAAGTCTGTACGTTATGTTTAGACATGAATTACACACACACACACACACACACACACACACACACACACACACACACACACACACACACACTCAACAGGACTTGTGTGACTTGAAACAGAGAACCGAGGGAGAGCGGACGGAAAGGTTTCCACCTTTGGAATATTGCTAAGATTAGATGCATCCTTTCCAGGAGTGATGCTGAAAAACTAGTTCATGCATTTATTACATCAAGACTGGATTACTGTAATTCATTACTCTCAGGAAGTCCACAGAATGTAGTTAAGTCTTCAGCTTGTCCAAAGTGCTGCAGCTAGAGTTCTGATGAGAATTAAAAAGAGAGATCATATCTCTCCTGCCTTAGCTTCCCTACTACATTGGCTACCTGTTAAATTCAGAATAGATTTTAAGATCCTTCTTCTCACATATGAAGCTCTTAATAATCAAGCTCCATCATACATCAGTGATTTGATTGTTCCATACGTTCCTAACCAGGCACTTCGCTCTCAGACTGCAGGTCTACTGGCGGTTCCCAGAATATCTAAAATTAGGGTGGGAGGCAGATCTTTTAGTTATCAGGCTCCTCTCCTGTGGAACCAGCTCCCAGCCTTAGTCCGTGAGGCAGACACTTTGTCTACTTTTAAGAATAGGCTTAAAACATTTTTATTTGATAGGGCCTATGGTTAAACTCTGATGTTAGCCTAAATCTGGACAAGTGGGGGAGTAGAGGGAGGTGGAGTGTACAGTCGGTAAAGACGGCTCTCCCTTGCCCTGCCTCCAACATGCCTCCATCTAAATAGGATAGATTATCCTGAGTTATCTCTGTAGTTATGCTGCTATAGGCTTAGACTGCTGGAGGATAACTGACCACTTTTCACACTCTACTACTTTCTTCTACAATCTGCTCTTTAACTGTATTATTTTCTGCAATTTCAGCTGTTAACTATTTTCTCTCCAAGTGCTTTTCTCCCCAGAAGAAGCTACAACGATGTTCTGCCGAGCTGTGGTGGCCTCATGGAGAGGGCCATCGTCTAGCACACTGATGCTAACCACTAAAACTTTCTCCCTCTCCTGATAATAACACTTTACTTTCCTTGACGTTGGATGTGCTACTACTAGTTTATCAGTTTAATTATAGATTCACTAGGATAAATACAATAAAGTTTATCTCTCACCAAATAGAGTATTTACTAAGACATCACAATATAACTATAGACACATTACTTTGTCTGTGTGTGTGTGTGTGTGTGTGTGTGTGTGTGCGTGTGCGCGTGTGTGCCTGCGTGCCAGCTCTGTCTTCTCCATCCCCAGTGAGTCGTGGAGGATGGCTGCTTATACTGAGCCAGGATTCTCTGGAGGTTTCTTCCTGTTAAAAGGGAGTTTTCCTCTCCACTGTCGCTTTATGCTTGCTTAGTATGAGGATTGCTGTAAAGTCACTGACACTAGTCAGTGACTTGATGCAATGTGCTGGGTTCCTTATATAGGAAACATTATTTCTGATTGGCTTATGAACTGACCTGAATTGGAATGTTTATTATGTGAAGTGCCTTGAGACGACTTGTCGTGATTTGGTGCTATATAAATAAACTTAAATTGAATTGAATTGGGTATCAAATTTACACATCAGTTTTTGGAAAGCATCGAGAAGGACTGTGTTAGTAACTTCCTTCTGCGTCTGCGACTGGTTGCCCTTCATTTTCTTTGGATTTGGGCTTTTCACAGGTGTGTGATGGCAGTCAGCTTGTGACTTATCTGTCTGTATGTCGAGCTGTTGCTCCATCAATTCAATATCTTCGTCCTAGCATGCCTGCTGAAGAGCCACTAGGTGGTAGCCGTAGTCTTTGCTAATGTTAGCCATGATGCTGTTAGGCGAAATAGCGGTTAAAAAAAGCGTCAAAAAGAAGCTCTGAAGGAGAGGACCTTAAAGTGTAGCGATAGAATATAACTCGGTAGCTTGTAGTTCCGTTTATCCTGACTGATATCTAGTCATAAGAAGGTTAATTTCAAAAAAAGCGTCAGAGCCCACTAAAGTTAAACCGATCACTCCGCCATCTTCCCGGAATCCCGGAATGAAGAGAGATGCCTCACTCGGTCAGAAAAAACACGTCTGGCGACAACGCCAACAATGAAATTCATTGTCAACTATTTCCATTGTCGATATTTGTCGACAGTGTCGACGAGTCATTGCAGCCATAACTTACAGGTTAAGTTTAAGTACCTTTAGTTGTCACACACTGTGTGGCATTTGTCCTCTGCATCTGATCCACCCCCTGGGAAGTGGGGAGCTGCTGCAGTGGCTGCCCTCAGGAAATATTTGGTGATTTAACCAACCAGTCCAACCCCTTCATGCCGAGTGTCAAGCAGGAAGGCCATGGGTCCCATTTAATCAATGTCTTTGGTACGACCCGGCTGGGATTTGAATCTCCCAATCTCAGGGCAGGGCTGGTGACATGAGACAATCTACGCCGGTTGTTAGCAGTGCCAAAACTTGAAGGAAAACGTTCCAGTCGTATTCAAGACTCCTGTGTTTGCAACGCGACATGAGTGACACATATTTATATTTATCTATTTAATTAGGTAAAATGTTTGAGAACAACTTTTCATTTACAAACACACGGGGCCAAAAGCGAGAGAGTACCCGAGGGTCTTAGAGGATGACGCTAGCTAAAACCACACACAGAGAGAGGATGACTGTTAACGCCACATTACAGCAGTCTAGTTTCCCAACAACCAACCCACACATATCTGGTTTTCACAATAAAAGCACTGTACACCACATCCTGCCTGACTGTATTAATCAAAAACGAAGGTCAAGGTAGGGCTGTTCGATTCTGGCTAAAATGATAACCACAATTATTTTGACTGAAATTGGGATCTTGATTATTTAAGACGATTTTTAATGTTGATTAATGATTTTTTTTACTCTGTTATAAAACTGCACAGGGCAAAATCAGGACAAAAATAAATAAGAAAAAGAAAGAAACAAGATAATCACATAAACAACTCCTGAGTCCTAGTATTCTGGTGGTTCCCCGGTCGAAATATTGATCGAGGGGTTATAGTGCATTTTCTGTTTTGGCTCCAACTCTGTGGAATGAATTGCCATTGAGCATTAGGCAGGCACCGTCCCTTCCAGTCTTTAAGTCTCGTCTAAAGACTCATTTCTATTTGATTGCTTTTCAGCGCTAGGGTTCTTTGAATTGCCCTGACATTATGGTTTTAATTCTTCTTCTTTTTGACCAGGATGCTTGATCTTATTTTGTCCACCATTTGTTTTTAATTGATTAGTCTTATTCCGTTATCTCTCTGTATTTGTAATATTGTTTGCTTGTTATTTTATGATTTTATGTTTTTATCTTGCTTTTATGCCCAGGTACTGGGAATGTTTTTATGATGATGCTGTTCAGCACCTTGGGCTTCTGATAACGTTGTGGAAGGTGCTCTACAAATAAAATTGATTGATTGATTGATTGATTGATTGATTGATTGATTGATAAAAACACCACATACACTAGGTTTATGACCCACAGGGTTCAGGCTGAGGTTTAACTCATTTAAGGGTTCTCAATATGACCCAAATCACCAAACAACATACTGACAGCAAGAGTTAAGCACGGACCTTTATAATATTAAAGTTAAAGTCTCATTAGTCATCACACACTGGTGACATGACATCTCTGCATTGGCCCATCCCCGTGGTGATGGTTTCACCCCCCACACAGTTGGCGTTGGGTCCCACTGTTAGCTCAACTGAGCTACAGATGATTTACCTTTCTCTGATAGGAGGACTAACCATGTTAGTCATGGAAGTCTGCAGCCTTGTGCAGGGACATCATCAGCCTAGAGACGATTAATCCTTTAAGCCTGACACGTGAACTAATGATCAGAAAACTGTTCTTTTTCATTTTTAAACATTTTTGACTAATATCAATAAGACTATAATTTACGTTTACAACAGTAAACTAAATCCAACTTTAGCTTTCACCAGAGGGCACAAAACATGTTTATGATGAATGAAGCGGGAAAAAAACTAATTTTATTAAAATAAAGAAAGCCCTTGTAAACGTGGAGATGTGTATCGATATGAAACAATTGTTGTTACAGGGGTTAATTGACATGTCTGCTCTGCTCAACACCGCTGCAGGAATACGGCAAGCCACTGTACATGTAATTCACAAACACATCTATCTGTGAATATAATTTAATCTAGATTATTCTTAATCCATAAATAATGGACATGCCGCCATTACATTTTACATCTCAACTACTTGTGCCCTTTAGCCACTAGATCTGCTAGATCCTCTCAGTCGCACCCTTGGTTAAATGATACCCTCTGGTCTCTACGCACCAATCTTAGAGCTGCAGAACGGAAATGGCGCAAAACAAAAGATCCCGGTGATCAACTGAAATTTCATGAATTACTGTCCTCATTCTCTGCCAGCATCACTGATGCAAAGAAAGCTTTCTACACTGACAAAATTCTCAGCTCCACTGACTCTCAGAAACTAATTTTAACATTCAAAACTCTGCTCAACCCTCCATCTCCACCTCCTCCCAACAGTCTATCAGCTGACACCTTTGCCTCATTCTTCACTGACAAAGTGGCGGCTATAAGCAAA
Organism: Nothobranchius furzeri; assembly: GCF_043380555.1. NCBI lineage: Eukaryota > Metazoa > Chordata > Actinopteri > Cyprinodontiformes > Nothobranchiidae > Nothobranchius > Nothobranchius furzeri. The sequence continues at coordinate 39,677,906 of NC_091750.1, read as the reverse complement.
CAGTTAACTCAACTGGCCACGCCTGAACATTCGCTACCACAAACACCTTCTAGCCCAACCATCTCAGGCCCTACTGCTTCATTTTCCTCTTTTTCCCCTCTCTCTGAGAACTGTGTGTCCAAGCTTCTCATGTGCAGCCGCCCTACTACATGCACACTGGACCCCATTCCGACTAAGCTGCTCCAAGCTGTTGCTCCTACAGTAGCCGCAGCAGTCACACATGTGATCAACGCTTCACTGACATCCGGTACATTTCCCACCTCTCTCAGGAATGCTCAGGTTAAACCGCTGCTAAAAAAAACCCCATCTCTTCCTCCAAATCATGTGGAGAACCACCGACCTATCTCTCTCGTCCCTTTTCTGTCCAAAATCATTGGAACGGTGGCTTTCAAGCAGATCACAGAATACCTCTCACAAAACCGTCTGCTTGACCCTTACCAATCTGGGTTCAAAAAGCGCCACTTTACTGAAAGTGCTCTGTTAGCAGTGACGGAATCCTTAAAAGAAGCTAGAGCGACTGCCAAATCCTCAGTGCATATCCTGCTCGACTTATCGGCTGCATTTGACACTGTCAACCATGGCTTCCTTTTGTCCGCACTCTCTAGCATGGGCATCACAGAGAAAGCACCCGCCTGGTTTGAATCGTACCTCACAGGACACTCATTCAGTGTATCTTGGCTTGGACAATCCTCTATCGTGCACCATCTTGCCACAGGAGTCCCCCAGGGCTCTGTACTAGGACCTCTTCTCTTTGCCATATACGCCACCTCACTGGGTGAGATCATTCGATCACATTGCTTCTCCTACCACTGCTATGCAGACGACACCCAGCTCTATCTGTCATTTCCACCGGATGACCACACTGTCTCTGCACGAATTTCAAACTGTCTCTCTGACATATCAAAATGGATGAAATCCCACCATCTCCAACTCAACCTCTCTAAAACTGAACTACTTGTCATCCCAGCAAACCCATCCATACAGCACAATATCTCAATCCAAAATGACTTCCTATCTCTGGCTCCTTCAAAGGCAGTTTGAAATCTGGGTGTTGTGATTGATGAACACCTGACCTTTAAAGATCATGTTGCCTCTGTTGCTCGTTCATGCTGCTTTGCGCTGTATAACATACGAAAGATCAGACCATACCTAACACAACATGCCACCCAGCTCCTGGTGCAATCTACTGTCATCTCCTGCCTTGATTAATGCAATGCCCTTCTAACTGGTCTTCCAGCCTGGACTGTGAGACCTCTTCAAATGGTCCAGAACGCAGCGGCGCGTCTGGTCTTCAATCAGCCAAAAAGAGCACACGTCACCCCTCTGTTCATTGAGCTCCACTGGCTACCGTTAGCAGCACGCACCAAATTCAAATTGCTAACACTAGCATTCAAAGTCCGAGATGGTACGGCTCCCATCTACCTGAATCCTCTTGCAAAGGCTTACGTCTCGGCCCGGCCGTTCCGGTCATCACAGGATCATTGGCTAGCAGTGCCTACACCACGCTCAGGACAATCCAGACTCTTCTCATGCATCGTTCTCCAAATGTGGAATGACCTTCCAAGCACTACCAGAACAGGGGCTTCCTTTTTGACTTTCAAGAAACTCCTGAAGACCCTGCTCTTCAGAGAGCATCTTCTTAACTAGCACCCTCCCTGCACCCGTACCCCCTCTCTACTGTCCACTCCTTGTTCTCTCCTCTCCATGATTGATGTCAAGTTGTTGTTGTTATTGTTATTGTTAGCCTCAAGGGCAATATGCCGATTATCACTTGTAAGTCGCTTTGGACAAAAGCGTCTGCTAAATACATAAACATAAACATTTTAAACAGTAGAAGTTAAAGGTTATTAGCATTTCAATTAGCTATTACTGAACATGTTAATGAAATACATTACATTTTACTGATCATAGTTTAATTATGGAAATATTTAGATGATAGATGCTGTTTTGAACGCTATTGAATTGTTTTATAATCATGTTTTGTTGTTAAAGGAAGGAGAGAAAAATGTTTCCCCAGCAGTTTTTACATTTTCTCCTTTAATCCAATTAATCAAGTTGAGACCCCATCCAATTCATCGATGATCCAAACAACCGTTTGTTGCGAACCTGGACCCGTAACCGTTTTACACCAATGCTGGAGACATTTGGAAACCTTCTGGGAGCTCCTTTGAGAATGCCGCCAACAAGTGGTTCTGTCCCAGCACCGCTGTGACCATCCATGTTCCTGCTGTTGCAGGACAGCTCAGTGCAAACAGTTCATATGATTGCTGCTGCGGTGCTCATGGAGAGTGGAGACCTGAGATAATCTTATACTGTCTTAATTATTGAATGTTACTGTAGAAAAACTGCTTCTAATTCTTTAGGCTTTTATGTTTTGGAACTGTTAACACAGCCCAGATTCAGCGTGAGATCCACAGGCGGAGTTGTGCTGCGTCTGCAGTGATGCGGACGTTGTACCAGTCTGTTGTGGTGAAGAGAGAGCTGGGCCAGAAGGTAAAGTTCTCGATTTACTGGTGGATCTACGTTCCTACCCTCACCTATGGTCACAAGGTTTGGGTAGTGACCGAAAGAACGAGATCACGGATACAAGCGGCTGAAATGAGTTTTCTCCAGCTGGGCTCTCCCTTGAGATAGGGAGAGAAGCTTGGTCATCTGGGAGGGGCTCGGAGTAGATCTGCTGCTCCTACACATCAAGGCTCAGGCTCAGGTCTGCTAAAGATGTTCACACTGGAGAGATTTCATCTGCAAGCTGGGGACACCCCGGGATCCTCCAGCAGGAGCTGGTAGAGAGGACAGTCTTGGTTCCTAATGGCTGCTGTTATTTAGACCCGGACCCGGACCCAAACCCGTGAACGAGGATGAAACGAGAGCCTGAGCAAATACAACTCACTGGAGTCTGGGCTGCTAATTACACCATTTACAACTTTAACATCCAGTGTAGCCATTAACAGTTCAAGTATGTCTGAAAAGAATTAATAAAGCATTACTCAACACACACTAACTAACTAATATACTGTTAATTAAATCAGGTGTTTTAAGTCCTACGAGGTGCTAATTCCAGCGTACACGTGTAAATTACCCTAGCACGAGTCAGACAAATGTCACGCTGTTGTATTAAACCCCGCTCCCAACAGGGATTTCCCTCTTCACGGCATTGTTATCCCCCTCTGTGACCCCTGACCCCACCCGCACGACCCATAACAAGTCTCATTTCCTCTCCCCTGAGATTGGCGGAGACAAATCGAGCTCTCAGCTGATGTTTTTAGATCTGCTGAACAGGATCAGAAATGGCAGGAAGCCAAATGCTGAGCTCCTCGTCGAGGTTCAGAAAACTAAATAATTCTGGTCTCAGTTACGGAGACAGGAAATCAATGAAAGCCGTTTCTCTGTCCACTTGACCTAAGGCGTGATGTTTCATTCTTCCTCTATTTGTCTAATGAGGGCCGACTCCTCAGACTATCTGAATCCAGGTGCCTTTGCTCTCCAGCCAGGTAAGTAACAGCTCAAAGGTGAAACCAGCTCTGGTATTGGGTGGGCCACCTCATCGTCAACATGGAGAAGGCCCCAAAAACTGATAACGGTGACTCGTAACATCTGGTCCAGGTACTGATCAACCTTAAAGGAGGAGGCCACAGATCAATACGTTTGATGGGGAGGCAATAAGCAGCCCTATTAAGTGACAAAGGTTTACTCTGTAACAGCTGGTCTGGCGCAGGAGCCGAGCTTGTCTGACTAATGAATCGTGAAACAATCAGGCAGTAGCCATTTGTGTTTAGATCTGTAAATATGGTGCGGTACAAGTGCCAGACCATCGCTGGCACTCCAGCTGGGGCCACAGATGGTCTGGATTGGAGGCGAGGCGAGGCGAGGCTCCTCCGGCCCACACTGCACCTCTTCTGTCTGAGTGACAACTTCACTTTGCTGCTAACTTACCCGCATGCCCCACATCGGGAGCCAGGATTAGGAGCGGGGGGCTGACAGCTCCTGAATGGAAGCCCAGACAAAGAGCAGAGGGAACGAGGGGAGACGGGAGTGGTGATGATCCTGCTACTTAAAGACACAATCGACCTAATTAACCTTGAGACGCTGAAGACGGTCCGACCACTGAAAGACGAGCGAGGTGGGAACCTCGTAAACCTCACAAATAAGACGCTCTCGCAAATAGCAGGAACACAAGCTGGTCATTACTGGGAGGAGGACTGAAAATACTGTACTTATCAGGGGAGCCGTGTGTGTGTGTGGGGGGGGGGGGGGGGTTAAATTATCCTGAAACAGCTGAGTAAACACAGAAACATTCAAATTGACAAATAAGGAGACATTTCAAAGAGCTTTTGTCATTTGCCAACTTAGATGATTGAAACAGAGGTGTGTGTGGGGGGGAGGGGGGGGGGTGTCCTTGAAGACGGAGCTATCACACATGAAAGGTTTATTTAATCTATTTCCAGGGTAAAACGATCTTCTGGTGCCTGGCTCCACGTGTTGGTCCGGTGAGCGAGGATGCAGAACAAAGACATTAGGATGCCCCGAGTCTATTAAACTGCTGACAGACGTTGTTTACAACCCAACTGCTTCTGCTGCAGCACCATTATCGCTGCATACTGATCAGCAGCAGGACTGGCTGTCTCTGCAGCGCACAGCAGAGAACGTTTATCAGACTCTACAACCTGCGAATCACCGGGCCAAAGGCTTCCTTTCATTACGTTCACCAGAATTCTCATTAAACAGTCAACATGTGAGCTCTAGGAGTCCTAGCTCCCTCATCTAAGCAGGAAAACTCGTTTCTATGGAAACCAAAAGGTGCTTCACAAAAGGCAGAAGGACAGAAGTGGTCCAAATTGAGGAACAGCAGCAGCAGTAGAAATAAAACTCATTCACATCAAACCACAGGAAGGCTGAAGCTAAACCCAATAAAGGAACCAGGATGAAGGCATTAATCTGATGTTCGAGACACACATGATCAGGATTATTTACCCAAAAACACTTCCTATCCCATTGTCTAGAGACGGGTCTGCAACCTGTAGTTCTGGGACCCCTTACAGCTCTTTGTAGCATCGACCAAAAACACCATACACCAGATTCATCCATCTTCAGAGCCACGACATACAGGTTGGTGTTTTATGTCCAGATTTATGCTAAATCAACAGTTCAAGTCAGTTTCACTAAGCAACTATTTAATTCATCCCAGTCCTAATAGTATTACTATTCAGGTACCAACAGGCATTTTGTTAGGAGTACAAATTTTATGCAAGGATATCCAACAACAGCACTTATCTGAGACAAACCCAAATCCGTAAAAACAACCTGAACAACATTTATTAAGGCAGACGTTGAAGATATCCGTGAGTCTGTTGTTCCAAGTTCATTTTTATATTCCAGATATCCACAATAACATTCTTACTATCCATAATGAACACTTGAGATTTCTTAAAGGCAATAGGGAGCCTAAAGGTTGGTTTATGCTTGACGCGTCCGCGTGTCCGCACGGCTCCGCGCGCAAACGTTGCGTCATTTTAACAACCACGCCCCTCCATCGCGCCTCCGTATGGCCCAAAATTTCTGCAACGCGCACCTAGGAAATTTTCTAACCACGCGGACGGTCGGACGCGGAAAAGCATGGCGGACCGGCAAGAACTAGTATGGCAGAGGTTCGTAAATACAGGCATTTGTATGATTCAGCTCTCAAAGATCATCGTGATCAACATGTTGTTAATAATTCTTGGAGAGAAATAGCTCGCACTGTCGGAAAAGAGTAGGACTCTGTTAAAAACTGCTGGAATGCCATGTTGCCATGTTGTACAACAGTAATTTCTACTTCTACTATGGTGTAGTGTTGGATGCATGCCGTAGAGCTCCATGCTGCCCCCTACAGTTTGGGAGAATATTGGCTCACCGCAGAGACAAGCCGCATGAACCATAAACGCTGCGAGTTGTGAAGCGCGTTCCATCCGCGAGCCGCATCACCAAGCGGAAAGTGAATGCGTCAAGCATAAACCAAGCTTAAGTCCCGCCCATCTTCATCCAGACCACGGGCCCCCGGAATAACGAACAAATGAACGCAAGTCAACGGGGCTAAAAACGCTATTTTCTAACTCCGCTTGTTTTGTAACATGGATTTCACACATGATGTCCGTGACATTTAAAGACACATTTTGATACCAAGAACGCGCTTATTTTCAAACAGGGGGAAACGTTATTTTAGGTTTTGTGTGGAAATAAGTCCAGGACTACAAATGCTTCACGAAAGTGACGTCATCGAACCAGACACGGAGAAAATTGAGGGAAAAGGCTGTAAGTTCAGTAAACTTCCCACAGGAGTAAAAAACCACCATAAATCTGGTCATGTGGTACGCTAGGGGGAGGAGCTTATGTGGTGATGTCACATATGCGACGTGCCGATTTCTGGTGTGTAGTCATGCTAATTCCAAACTTTTACAAGCTGATAAATCTAAAAGTACGTGACTGGCGTGGTCGAAACACCATCATTAGATTTCATTTAAACTGCAGTAGAACATGTGTGTGATCCCGGGCGTGAGGCAGCGCGGGTTAGAAAATAGCTTTTAGCCTCATTGACTTGCGTTCTTTTTTTCGCTCTTCCAGACCCGTGAGCCGACCAGAAATGGAGGAGACTTAGGCTCACTGTTATTCTTAGGACAAATGATGTCACACTTCCCTTTCATGTGTGTTGGGTTTGCAGCACAAGGCTGAAGTTCTGCCTGTCTGAAATTAAAATAGTTTAAATGTAAGTTCAGAGATTAAAATAAAATTACTGGACGTTTTTTCATTGTATCTATTTAAAATAAGACATTTTAGTAGTAGAGTAGAATTATAGGTGTTTGAAGTGAGTTTCTCCTAGTCAGGACTCATTAGCTGTTGTGTTTATCTGGAACATCACTAAGAACAACAGATTGGATCAGAACCACAGAACCAGTCTGCCTGTCTAACCTACTTTATGGGCTAACTAAATGAGGGGGGGGGGGGGGACCAAATGCGTCATTTTAAAAAGTGGGGGGGACATGGGACTCCAGACGAAGAACTGAAGATAAAATAAAACAATCAGACAAACCAGCACGGACTCCCAAACAGAATCTGTTTATTGGTTTCTGGGTCGGCGCTGGTTCGGTACGTTTATTTATGTTCTGGACCACAGGTGAAATGACATGATGCGGCTGATGCTTTACTTTGTTCACCTAGCACTTCAGTAGGACCTCCTAACATGGTGAGTAGTTTAAACAAAATTACATGATTTTTATGAAATGGACCATTTGGAATAAGTATTTAGAGCCTTTAAGATGAAAAGCATACCTGTGTGACTGATAACGGGCACAAGAACCACAGGAACAGATCTGCTGCCCTTCAGGATGCTGAATCACACGAGCATCCCTCCGCAGCTGCTTCACCTTAAACACAACACCCAGACTGCAGCGGCGTCTGCTGTGTGTTGAGGGGATATTTATGGGTGTCTAAATGTGGACTAGCGTCCATCTGCAGAGCCCAGACCTACTGTCCTTGTTCCCCCAGCCCACCGAACACAAACCTCAGCGGTGCAACGATAACTGTCACGACCTGCGGCGGCGGATGGAAACGGCTTAACTAAACTGTCAGATCTAATAAAGCCAATAAAGGGATCAGATAAATGTTTATTACAGAGAGGGAAAGGATCATTTCTGGACAGAAATTGAGGATGACCTTTGTGGATAATTCCTTGCTGGGTACATCACTAGGTCCTTTTTGTTTCACGGCTGATGGAGCCTTGCTGACGTGGGATTGTTAAAGCTCTCCTTTGTCTGTCTCTCCAATTATGGTGGCCTGAGCGTCTAAAGGCCATGGGAGCTCAGCACACCGTCAGAGGCACGGCATTAAGCGCCGTCTGGAAACATCAGTAAGGACGTTCTGAAGATGCCAGAATGAACACTCTCATTATTTACTCCTGTTGGAATGTTATTTACTGATTAAAATGCTTTTAAATGGAATCAAAACAAGCTAAACAGCGACATCATTACTCACACCTCCTAGACGTTTCTCTAATGAATATTCTTGTTTTCACACGGTCTTCCTTCCAGCACTTCCTACAAAGGGACATTTGGCCTTTTAGCGACGGTTTCTGCAGCAGCTCGCTGCCAACATTGTTCTGTTTGGTGGTGAGGTGGCGGCGATGGAGCCGCCACAGCGAACCAGAGTCCGTCAAGAGCTTGTGAGCAAAAACACCCAAGCACCCGATAAATGAGGCTAAGTGTCCCAGCTTTTCCCACAGATTTATCTGTGATTAGTGTTTGTTTTCCAAGTTCACAGCCTTTAAGATTTCTCCCTGCTCGCCTCCTCCAAAGATCCCTCATCAGCTAAATAAAACACATAAGTACATAAATACTTTTTAAAAGTAAAACTGTGACCTAGAGCCTTCGACAGAAATCAAGACCTAAGCTCTGTGGGGTTGATGTGCCCCTTAGTGGAAGTTATCATCATTACCTCACGCATTTTAGATATCTAACTGAGCAGCCTCTGTTAGGAGAAATAAAGCTTCCATCCTACATGATTGATGTGCTAATGGCTAGTTGGAGCACAGATCTAATCTCTGGCCTTATGTAACATTTAGAAACTTTTACTTCAGCAGTTCGACTTTACAACATAATTTCTGTGGTTATTTACATAAACAATTACCACCAGCAGCTAGAAGTAACTCCTCTGGTGCATTAAGGGCTCGACTCCCGAGGAAGTTTCCTAAATTATCTGTAAAAATAAAAGGCTTTAAATTCATGTTGGCTAACCCATCATGTCCAAGGCATTTTTAAATGTGCTAAGTTGTAATCAAACAGGCATTAAGAGGTTAAGACACAGAATAAAATCTCTAAAATTATGCTTCGAATCAGGACTTAAGTGGATTCAAACCATAAAAGAAGAAAGTTTTGTGTGTTTTTAAAACATTTTTGATGTTGGTAAATAAAACTCTGATGCAGGAAAGTAAAATTTCATACACAACATAACTTCACCTTGATGCTTCAGGGGTGAACCCCCCCCCCCCCCCCCCCGCCACCAAGCATCTCTGCCGAGTTTTAAATGTTCATAACAGCAGCATCATGTGATCAATCATTTAAAATGACATTTGGTGTTTTGAACACAGTAATGTTTAGGATATTTATGCAGAAAAAGCTGAATCATGATTGTAATGTTTTTATAGGAAGAGGATCTTTTATCCTTCAGGACTTGAGAGGATTTGAGGTAAAACCAAGGCCAGCAGGGGCCAGAGCTTCCAAAACAACCCCGGTAACCAGCTTTCCTTCTGTCCAACTCTTGCTAGAAGTTCGTGCAAACCTGAGGCTCAACTTTTCAAAGTCAAAAGGTGTGAAGATGAGTTCATTATTAATGCAGAAGAATGTTTAATCAAAACAACATTTAATTCAAGGCCAACACAAAAAGAGCTCCTGAGCCTCATCAGACATGGACGCCGAGCCGTGAGCTTCTGCACCTTCACTGCTGAGCAGATGTGGCATGATGGGATCAGGTTAGGAGGTGTGTGAGGAGCCCCCCCCCCCCATCCCTCCTTGGCGTGTCCTCTGAGCTACATGAGGCTCGGCTGCATCCTGCTTCCTGTGACAAGCCAAGCTGTCCACTGACCGCTTCATTTTTGATCCTGGCAGGCGAAACTCAGGGTGTCGTGGCCAATTCGTGTGTGTGTGTAATCTTGGTTTAGACACACACACACACACACACACACACACACACACGCACGCACACACACACACACACACTGTTCAAGCGAACATCATCCAATAAGACGCTGCGCTCCAGAAGACCAAACACAGGCTGTCTGACGGGTGTTTGCTTCTCCTCGTCTTCGTTTCCTCTCCATCCTTTCATCTGTTCATCTTTCATTTCCACTTCTCCTTCATGTTGATGTTTCTGTCTTTCTTGGCTGTAATTCTTTCCTTTCTTATAAAAGCACTCCTGTGCCGTGTTCTCGTGCTACGTTGCTGATGCCGTGTTTAACTTTCTGTTTGAAGAGGGGTTTCTTTCTCTTTACCGTGTCTGTCTTCTTGTTACTTCGGGATATCTGTTCCTACGCGGCGCCTCTTCTCTTCGGTCTTTCTTTACTTCTCACTCTTCATCTTTGCTCCTTGACTGGACCTTGGTGGTAAAGAACTTTCCAGACGTTTGGGACGGATTCAGACATCCAATCTACGTTAAAACATTTACTTTTCTCTGTTTCTTTCATGTAAAAATACTAGAATCTGCCTCAGAATATTTCATTGATGCATTCTCTCATTTTCATTGACATGTTTTACAAAAATGTTATTTTAAACACGTTTCCCTTTTTTCTGGTCAGACGTTTAAATCTTTGTTTTGTGGGGAAAATAATCTTTGCTTCATCTCTTATTTTCTATTTAAAATTAAAATCATGGTTTAACAGCTACTTTAATGCTGGGGTCACCATCATGCATGTTTTGGATGTTTCCGGCTCTTTCTGCTTATTCCACCTTTCCCGAGATCCACTGATTTCCCTCTTTCCTATTCATTTTCTCTCTCCCTTTCCTTACGTTTTCATTTTTTTCATCACAATTTCTACTTGTCTCATTGTAGACATATTTTTAAAAATTTTTGGAAATCTTTTTATACTTAATTTTTTTTGTGAAGCACCTCGTGATTTTTATCTTGAGAGGCGCCATACAAAAGATCGCTTTCTTTCATTCAAAATGACAAAGTGCCAGACTTGAGCCCCAAACCCCGCTCAGACGCAGAGCTCTCCAGCCTCACGCAACAAGCGAGACACATGTTCACTTACTTCAGTTGTTAGCTGAAAACTAGTAAAATAATTACAAACGTTTAAGTGCACTAGAATGCTGCAAATCCAAAGTGCACCACCCTCACCCTTTCTGTGTCTGACTGCCATGAACTTAAGTTTCTTTTATGAAAAATCCACACAGAGAATATCCCAATTTTAATAAATGTGAAAAATGTCATAATTAGCGCCGCTCCATCTCTGCAGCGTGTGACTAATGGGCCAATGACAAGACGTGACAGACCCGCTAGAAAAAATATAGTTTGTGAACAAGAGTTGGCTCCCCTCCTTTCTCTGACTGATTCTCATAAAGAGTGACTGAAACCCGACAGGAGACCCCCATCCCCTCAAAACAAAACGTCTTCGGATCTATGCGGTTCACAGGAACGCCATATTTAGCTTCAAATACAAGTTTGCAGGTATGGTTTGTTCAATAAAGTTTTGGGGGGCGTAACTTGAAAAGACGTGCTCTCTCTAAAAATAGTTTATTGAGTTGTCTGTGAAGGTTCTCAGTCATCCAGGTCATTGTAGTCTAATGAGCTTTGAAAGAAAAGCGTCTGGACTTCTTTGAGTTGCTTGAAGACGTTTCACCTCTCATCCGAGAGGCTTCTTCAGTTCTAGGGTCAAATGGTGGAGAGTCCCAGATTTAAACCCAGTGGGAGTTTCCCCCCGAAGAGTGAACAAAAGACCCCCTGATGATCTTCTACATAAACACATTGAGGGTGGGTGTGGGTCCTATTCAGCCAGAGTTTCGGGTGAGCTCATTGTGAAACCTGGCCCCACCCTATCATGTGAATTCCTGAGCTCAGATGGCCCAGGATATGCTTGGGCGTTGAGGCATCTGGGAAGGGATCTCAAAACTGGATTATAGATGTTTGTGTTGTTTTCATCGCACGTGCGACACATATGTCACACTGAACAGCCCTGTAGTACCTATTAGATTATGATTAACGCTTTAAGTTTTGGGGTGTTTTTTGTTATGGGCCACCTTTCTTCAAATTTGTGCCCCTGCTGTGCCACCCCAAGAAAATTTTCTAGACACACCCCTGCCACAGGGAGCCGCCACAGCTGCTACTTGTGCTTCCGCACGACTAAAACCCATTTCAGCGGTGTAAGGTGAAGCTGACTGTGATGTAAAGGCTTATAAATAAAGCACTTTGTGGGACTGGAGCTGTTACACGAGGAGAAAAAAAACACTATTATCCATTTTTACGGCCAGAGACGTCCTAATTTACGGCCGAATTGTTCCTCACGTTTTAGACTTTGTGGGAAATGTTTAAACTCCAGAAGACGGAAGCTAAGCACTAAAACACGACTTTCACCAGCAGCTAGATTGGTGAAAATAAGCAGACAATTGCGTCCTAATGGGCAGTACGACTCTCTCTGTTAGCTCCGGGCTGTTGTTGGTGTGGGATTAAATGGAAAGTGGATGATGGATGATCGGCGGCTGGAGGTTCCTGGTCGGAGGTACGACTGCTTTTTATTGCTACCATAAAAGTTTACATTGCCACCATCTCTTCCAATTCCTTTTGACAGGTTTTCAGGAAAAAGGCTTTCAGGAAAGAGGACAGAAGAAGGAAAGGATGAAAAGAAAGATGGGAGTGATCTAATTTTGCAGCCTTAGGTGCAACATGCCCTTGTAATAGGACCAAGAAAAATATAGACTTATGGAAAATGAAATGAGACACGAATGACCATAAGCGTGAAGACAATTACACCCCTCGGAAATCATATATTTTGTAAAGATAATTTCTGGAGGAGTCAGCGAGCTCGGACCTGCTCAGGTTACAGAACCTTCTCGAAGCTTGAACTCTCCTTGAACTTGGGACGAGCGTTGCTGGAGTGGGACGTGGCTATCTGCCCTGCATCTGGTTATTTTAGCTCCAATTTGCTGCCTAATGCCACAATTACCCTGATCTATGGCTCTGGTCGCGCCCCTCCAAGGGCTCAGACTCAAAACGGGGGACATTTACAGAAGCCTGGGAGTCAGCTCTGACTTTGTGCCACTGACGGTTTGATTGATCTGAGGAACACTTTCAGGCTCCAAATGGAAATAATCGTCCTCGTCTGAAAAAGATCTTTGGGAAAATGACAGCGAGGGAAGAAACGGCCAACATGTTAACTCTGGAAATCAGAAACAACTCAACTGTGAAACGTTGGTTCATTCAAGAAAGGGGAGAGTTACTCCTAACCTTCTGAATGGAGGCATCTTAGTTGCTCAGAGAGGTTCGTGCTCACAGAGGGACTTTATAACCGGAGCTGCAGGCCTGCTTTATGATTTCCAGGGGAAATAACTGCAGCGAGAACAGAAAGACACCACTTTGGCTTTCTTTAGTGATAAAAAGCAGCTCCCCGATGCCCACTCCATCCCGACATGGCTCCCTGCCCTCACTGTAGCGTGACTGGGACAAGCATGAGTGGCAGTAAAGGACAAACTCATGGACACCAGTTGGGCTCCCAGAACCAGCACACATTATTACCCCCAACAGAAGCCGAGCGAAGGCGGGAGCCAGGAGTCCGTCTCCGGCACGGCTTCACTGGGAGTTAGAGAAGCAGATGGCCACCCCCAGCAAGACATTAGTAGCAGAGATTTGAAAACATCTTGAGCTGCTGTCGCCACACAGAGAAGGTGGTCGGGAGGCTAATGTGAAAACAGTGCAACGCGGCAATAAATGCTAAACGAGCATGTAGAAGAACAGAGATTCAGTGTGTTACAACGCTAAAGATTGCGTTGACCAACGTTCCCAAAATGTTGTTTTTCTGGAACATCTTTTACCGTTTAGCTTAAAATGCCCTTCACAAGCTGATGCAACCAATAAACAACAACTGGAAATCTCTCATCCAATTGTGAACGTCCCGTCCCTGATCCATCCATCAAGCCGGCTGTGTGACAGCATTCATCCTCCTGTATGTTGGAGGCGTGGCTTAGGGGCGGAGCCTGAAGACAGACAGTTGCTGGACTTTGCTGAAGGTAGCATCCTCCAACAGCTTTTGCCAGGAACAGAAAAGGTTCTGAGTTTTACCAGAAGAGGGAGGAAACCAGAACCAAGGTGACACGCATCACTGTCCACAGCCCGATGGTGAGCCAGTGGGGGGGGTTGGTATTTGTGGCTGTGGCGTCAACAGACTTGTGAACAGAGGGTTAGGATACTCCTGGACATATTCTCCACACCTGCGCCCGGAGAGCACCAGGTTGGCATTTCAAACTTTATCACCTGTCACACCAGAGACGGCGGCTGCTGTGGAGACCACTGCCACCTCCACCCCCCTCCACCTCTCAAGAGGACAGAGCTGTCCTTGGAGGTTGTGCTTAGAGGGAGAAGACGGAGACGTCCCCAGCAGGTGGGCTGCAGCTGCTGGCCACACCGCTGCGTTGCTGCTAGCTGACTAGAGGCCGGTGACATCACTGAGACAACGTAACAACAGAAGCTTCACTTCTATTTACTACAGTCATCCCTATTCTTAGAAGTATGTTGTTATTGGATAGAAATCAGCTGAATAGATGAATTGTGCATTACCATTATCAGCTGGTTAATGATGGTTAGGGGGTGGGTGTCTCTGAGGGACACACAGATCAAGGTGGCACGACTCAGAGGTCTCTATTCAGTACAGGCCAAAGGTGTGGACACACCTTCTCATTCAGTGTGTTTTATCTTCATGACCAGGAACATGGGGAGATTCTCACTGAAGGCATCAAAACTATGAATGAACACATGAGGAGTCATGTACTCAACCAAAGATGGTGAAATAACTGAAAACATGTTTTATTTTATGTTTTATTCAGAATAGCCACGGGAATCTTCTATCAAGAAGTGACAGAGATCACCGGTCTAAGTAACCTGCCAGCTGTAAAGATACGACCCTCACAAGCGGTTTAGATGAGTATGGAATATGAGAGGTAGGCCTCTAGTTAGCTAGTACCGAGGCATCCAAGCTACTGTTCTTCAGTACTGGACTTATGAAATCCTCTCAACACACAGACACACACCTCCCAAACCAAACTGTTTGAGCCACTTGCCTGCCAGGGAGACAAGATGGCCCTCCAGCCCTCCAGCCAATCAGACAGCTTGGCTCACGAGGGAGATCACAGGCCAGCTGATCCAGCCTCCTGACTTCTTTCTTCGCCTGTTCTTCTGGAAACTTTTGGATGTGAAGACGCCGTCTGAGCTTGGTGGGTCTGCTGGACGGCGAAGGTGGAGGTGTTCGGATGCTTGGTGTGCAGGTGGAGAGCGTGATCACGCACCGCTGCTACAGACGTGATTTAGCTCGTCCTCTAAGAAATATTTTGGGGTAATTGTTATCGTCTTTGCTACAACAACTTCCTTGCCGTCTTCCCAGTGTTTGGAGTTTATTAGATTTAAAAAATTCAACAAAAAAGGCAGAGAAAGAAAAACTTTTTCGGCTGAATAAAACAGGAATTCTCAGCTGCTTTACGTGTCGATCTTAAATGTCATAATCAATGTTTAAACCTTTACCGCCTGAAGTCTGAAACTAATCCTCATCACGATCTATTTCACATCTGTTATATCTAGAACTATTATTGTGTAATATTAATGCAGCATTCATATAATACAGTTTCATTTCTGCTCTTAACAGCAACAGTTTGACCGTATTTTATAGTACACTTTTGTTTTATGATGCAATTGCATAGCAACGTGAAAGTAATTAAGAAATAAAATTGACCCTCTCCCCGTAGATCCTCCACCAGGGGGCAGCAGACATGTAGAGGACTACGGCAGGTCTGTGATGAAGAACGGCAAAGCTCCTCACTTTCTCTCTGAGGCTAGGCCCCCCACCCTACAGGGCGCTGATTCATTCATTCATTCATTCATTCATTCATTCATTTATAAACTTATGTTTTAGGAGGATGAGCCGTGTCATTTTTGAACATTACAGACAGCAGAAAAAACTCTAAAATAAATTTGAAAATTTGAAAAAATGTCATTCACAAATTAAAAGCAACAAACAAACATTTTTATGGCGTGTAGAAAATATATCTCACCAAATATATTCACAAACACACACGCGCAAATGCATAAAGACAAACATTCGTGTGTCTTCATGTTTATCAGGCAGTAGAGGCAAAGTCTGCATAACATAACCAGAACCAGAATGACTAAATAAGCTAACAGAGGAAACTGACCTTCTGCGGGTAGCTCACTCCCGTCCAGAGGAGCTTTAACACAAAAGCACGTGTCCCTGTTTCTTTTTTAAACTGGGGAATCACAAAGAAAGCTGGTCAGGGTCAGGATTCGCCAGTGAGAGTCAGTGGGTGGTAACAGTGTTTTCACATAAGATGGAAAATCAAAATAAATGCTTTTGAAAATAAATAACCAATTAAATTGATGCCCAACTTTTAAGGAGAGCCAAGAAAGGCATTAATTCATTTGGCAGTGGTGAGTCTTAAAGGACAAGGCAGAAGTAAGCTACATAAGCTGGTATAAATAATATGCTTTCCTACACTAAAGTTAAAGCCTCCACAGTTGATTTTGTTTACCACAGCTTGCAACTCCGGGTCGGGAATGAGGTCCTGCCCCAAGTGGAGGAGTTCAAGTATCTCAGGGTTTTGTTCACGAGTGGGGGAAAGCTGGAGAGACAGAGACGGTCGTTCTGAGACACGAGACTATGTTTTGGGTGAACATTCCTGCAGGAGTGTGTAAAACAGCTTATTGTTAAATTAAAATTAAATTAAGAATAAAAACACACCAGCGAGCGATGGGAGGAGCTCCGGCGGCTGGGTCGTGCTGCAGCTGCGGCCTGTTTAATGCTGTAATTGATGGACTCTGCCAGTCACTGGTGGGTTCAGAATTAAAACTAAAATGATCATTATTAGATCCCGCTGTAATTGCTACATCAAACGCATATCAGCGCGTTGTTTTCCGTTCTAAAATTACACTTGCATTATCTAATGGCATCAGCTGTTTTAATGCCATGCTCCACGTCTGATTGGAGAACGCTATTGACTCATCTTCACTCTGTCTGTCTGGAGGACCTGAGGCCCAGCTCTGACTTGATGAAACCATCGATGCAGCTAACTCGAACCACCACCACTGGGAAACGTTCCCGTTCCAGCGACTTATGAACCAGTCGGAATGGCAGCCATTTCTGTTTAATGACTGATAAAATCCAGCCAGTGCTCAGAATTCATTCAGGTGATGTGACTCAACCTTAAACATTAAAGAGTGGTTCCATCTGCATGCAGACGATGGTTTCGTCCCTAACCCAACCCACGTCCTAGACATGGGAGCTCGTACTGTCAAGAGCAAACGAGATGATGCTAAACACTAGTCGCCGTACGAGTGGAGACCCTCTCACACCAAATACATGAGTGTGTGATGAGTGGAGGACCCAGGGAAGTGCAGCGGTTCGGTGAGACCGACAATCGGACAGTCCGATGGTTGCATTCAGTCCAAAGCGAGTTATTGGTGGAGGTTTTTAGACAAATGCCACAAAACCACTTTATTTTTATTCTCCACATGATATTTATAGCTATACTATGATAGAACGTTGTTGAGAAGCATGAAAAAATGTTTTAAGCTCATTTGTTTTCCAAATTTGCCATCTGAACCCTTGGTTCTCCAGACAGTAACAAGTTCACACAACAATAACTAGTGGTGACGGCCTGCTCCATCCCACAGTTTAGTCTCCTTGCCCCCAGCTCAGTGCATGTCTTTGTGGTGTGTGTGTGTGTGTATGTGTTTGCATGCACTTCATGTCAGCAGCACCCACACAGAACATACGTGATGCAGAAATCTGCTGAGCCTGCTTAACCGCCCTCGGTCAGCATGTGTGATTTCTGTGGGTGTGTTTGCATCTGTGCCCTTGACATCAGTCCTGATGCGTCGTTGTCCAGCTGTAATGCGGTCAAACGGTGAACAATCAGCCTCCGCAGCACTGCCAAGCCGTTAGCAAGATGTTATCTGCCCTGCAGTTTTTCTCCCAGCAGCCCAATCAGCTGAACGTAGCAAATGTGGACTAAAAACAGCTAGATCTGAACAAAGGAAGCACTCATTGTTGTGTGTGAGTACAAGTAAAGTACCTCGATACTTGTAGGTTTTGAAAGTATGACAGAAAAACATCTAATCATTTTTGGGAAAATGAGGATTTGAAAGTGTGCAGCCTAACGCAGAATGACTTTGTTGTTCTGGTTCTTCATCAGGAAGCGTTTCCTGAGTAGAAACTGGCCCAATTAGAGAGTATTAATGATTGTTAAATGCACATATGCTGTAGCTGGAAAATGGGAAGGTTAATAGACAGGCAGCAACACGCGATCGCATTTATCAGCTCCTATTTATCTCTCCTTGGGAGGTGGCAGGTTTACAGTAAATACCTTCTGTCCTCCTAATTTCCTAATGATGATGATAATGATGGAGAATGGTGCAGTCATTAGCTAGGACAGGCTCTGTGCATCACTCTGTCAGCTACGTCTCTCCCAGGCCCACGATGAAAAGTGATGGGGCCCAGCTGTTCCCCACATCCTCTCCCCAAGCCGAACCTCTCCAAGAGACCCAAAGACAAGGAGGAGAAGAGGGAGGGCCGCAGAAACAAGAAGGGGAGGCATTCACGGACAACATCATCAAAAGGGAGGACACACAATGTCACCTAAGTATCTATAAACAAACTTAAGTCAGCATAGCTCCAACAAAACCAGCTACGGCCCGCAGAAAACCCACATCCTTGCTCAGCCTTAAACTTTGGAAGCAACAGTTCACCATCTATAGTTGTAAAAGCCTCATTTCCAACGTTTACATGGTGGCTGATGGGTTGCTTGAGCATCCTATAGCTGCAAAGGTCCGTGATGTCAGCTGCTCACGTTGGCAGAGGTCCATGCAGGCATCTGTAGCGTCAACCACATGGAAAAGGACCAACAATTTCCAAGCAGGGGTGGCAGGAGCCAAATGTTTTCTGTCGTTTTCTATCTTTGATGGTTAAATGAAGACAAATGAGCTTTAAACATTCTTTATGAGTCTTAACAACGTCCTAACATAGTATAGCTATAAACCTTAGGGCTGGGGTTTAGCAATTATTTTTAAAACGATTATTTGGGAAACTATTTTATCAAATAGTCAAATATTCTAATAACTAATTTGACAATCTAATGATAATTTTTCTGTTGCACAATTAATAAAAACCATAACATCTCAAATAAGTACCTTAAAAAGTGTTAATGAACCGATACTGTATAAGAGTACACACTTCCAGTTTGTAAAACACAGTTTTTATTGTGTTCTGTGTTAAGTAGAGCTTGAGAGACGAGTGTTGTTCTCCATGCTGCTTTGTGTTGGTCACTCTCCTTGTGCGGCGAATGGTGTTACAAGTAGGGCTGGGACTTGATTAAAAATTTTAATCTAATTAATTACAGGCTTAGTAATTAATTAATCTAAATTAATCACATTTTAATCGTTCAGGAAAATGTGCTCTCAAAGTAAAACTTTTAATTAAAATTATGAGACAGAGAATCAAACATTAGACATGGTTATTACTGTAAACTAAAGCTTTTAATAAAAAAAAATGCATTTTAATTATTCAAATGTTACTGTGTGATATGAAACAAGACCCAAATCAACTAAAATTTATAATTACAAATAGAAAACACCTGCAAAGGGTTCCTGAGCCTTTAAATAGTCTCTCGGTCTAGTTGAAGGACTGAAATAAATTTGACTTTGCACCAGATTCTAATTTTTCCAGTTTCACTTGTTTGTATAATTGGGAGTTTTTATCAGCATTTCTACTC
Source organism: Nothobranchius furzeri (assembly GCF_043380555.1). Taxonomy (NCBI): domain Eukaryota; kingdom Metazoa; phylum Chordata; class Actinopteri; order Cyprinodontiformes; family Nothobranchiidae; genus Nothobranchius; species Nothobranchius furzeri. Next base: position 39,658,401 of record NC_091750.1, on the reverse strand, counting down.
ATAATGTAGTAAAAACACATAAATAATAATCCTTCAAAATGACAGTAGAACAGGCACAAATATGATCTAGGACTTAAATGTACTAACTTTTAACACCAAAGCAGGCACGGCATATTCTGAGAATGATCAGGAACACTAACTGGTTCCAGTTGGATGACTGGAGGTTGATGGGATGATAAAAGATCATGGCGAGGAAATAATGATCTGACGAACAGGTGAGCGGACCTTCCTTACACGGGAAGTCCTGATGTCACGTTAAGAAGGGGATGCTGCAGACCCGCAGATTCACGCCTGCAGCAGTGAATCTGGTGTGATCTCAAGCCTGATCACAACTTCCTCGTTCCTCGCTGCCCCTGATACACTTAAGCATCCGCCCCTTAGCTGATGGCAGCTTCAACACACCTCGCTGCTTAATGGTAGTAATGCATGTGATGATTAGACAGCGACTCGTCTCAGAAACATATAATTCCCCGACAGAATTGTTTAGAAAATCATCAGAAAAGTTTCAGAGTGTTTCTGTTTTAACTTAAACTTCTGTTTTCAACTTTAAGACACGTTGTTTGTTTTTGTTTACAGAGTAGTGAGAACACGGAGCGTTCTCCCAGCGGCAGCCAGGTGCCTCTCGTTTGTCTGACTACTTTCATAAACTACTGTTAGGGCACAGAATTATTCTGTCTGGTGCTTTCAGCGCTGCACAGATGTTACGTAAATGTTAAAAATATAGCTTACCGCAACTTTTGTAAAGTTTCCGGTGCCACCGGGCAGCCGCAGCAGAGACGATCTCTGAAAAATGTCCGCGACACGGACTCCGTTGTTGTCTGGAAGTTTTTTTTTCCCAAGTTAAGAAAAGAGGCGGACGTGTTTCCTAAATCCTGCATCAGTCCAAGCAAGGCAACTTCTTTCTGTTTTTATTCCGTTTTAGTAGCCATTAGCACTGTGCATTGTTGTGTGCTTCAGTGATATTCAGTCTACGAGGAAATAGTGCAATGACAAAGGTTCCGCCGTGCTCGAAATGCAAGCTGCAATTAAATGCGTTAATTTTTTTAACGCGTTATTTTTTCCTAATTAATTAATCGTAATTAACGCGTTAAAGTCCCGGCCCTAATCCAAAGAAGTTAGCTGTGGTTGGTTAGTAGTTTAGTAGTTGCAGCTTTGGTGGCTAGCAGGTAGTAACTCCTTACATATCTAATTTACCAAACATACACACAATTAAAAAAGTAAAAGGCTCGTTACATATTTCTAACAAAACTTATGTGTAAAGCACAACGTTACCTCATGTGTCACTAGACGTGACCTCCGCGGAAGCCGCAGTCACGTGATGCAAGTCTGTTTTATTTAACCATTTTCTTTGACCAGGGAGAGAGACAGTGTCCTCGTAAGCAAGGCGATGTCCTGCGAGGTCAGGCGCCTTGAGGTACACCCCAACTCTCTGGGTGGCGCCATATTAGATGCCATATTTCCTTCTACGGGAGCCTGTGAGAGTAAGGTCTAGCTGCTGACGCAGCCCCGGCCAAACACGACCATATGTACAAAACACGCGTGCATGTACGAAGACGAGAACTCGCATGCGTGTTGCAAGAGATGGAAATGACGGTTCAGGTAAAGACAGATTTATATTTTTACAACTTGCAAAGATTTTGTACTAGAAATTTGAACGTTTAAGACATAGTTTGATAGATAGTGCATTCGTATTTTTTTTTCTGAAACACTTATATAAAATTAAGCATTATTGGCAGTGGGGGAAGACGTCATGGACACTATTTTTTTAATGTAATTTTTAATGGGCTACATGCAAGCCTTTTGGCCAAAATTAATGTAACAATAGGCTATTTATTCGACCGTTTATGACTCCTCATCTAATAAGCAGCAAACTCTCGACGGCAATGTGGTAGCCCTAAAATTGTCACGTTCAGACGTGTAAAATTTGTTAAAACATGTAACAGAAAATTCCCTTAAAATCCATTCAGATATATTTTCACATGTCAACATTTAATGTATTATAGTTTTTTTTTGACAAATAGTGTAGTTCAACAGAAAGCATCCCAGCAAATATTGGTCGGACACGACGTCACATCCATTGCCAGAAGCTGTCGCCATGGAACGGGGGCATTTGGCCGGGGGCGTGTTTGGCCGGGGCTGCGTCTGCAGCTAGGTATTATTGGCCTGTGAGGACAAAATGATGATGATGATGAAGACAAAGAAGAAACCATCTTTTATACAGCACCTCTCAAAATAAAAATCACCAGGCGCTTCACAAGAACAACAAAAACGCATTTACTGATAATAACAACAACAACAATAATGCTGGCTGTGGGTTCCTGGCATGTTTCTCCTTCACTCAAACACCAACAGTCTATTCAGCTGTGACCTTTTCTCTAAACCCTCCCATAAGTCTCCAGCTGACAGGCTGAATGAGCAGATGATCCCAGACGCCTTCATGGTGTGTTGCGACTGAACTCCGTGCAAAACGACAAGTGAATCAAGCTTCAGGGTGGGGGGGGTGGGGGCTTGTGTCACTCTCCATGCTGCACCCAAGAAAATCAGCCATGAAGTTTGGTTTTGGGCAATCTGACCGCTGACACCGCAGAGCTGTCACTGTGATGCCCTTCCCCTCCGTCGACCCATCCCCCACATCGACCTTGCACCACTCCTCACACCTGATGGACAACGGGGGTGGGGGGCAATGTGAGATTGACACTTCGCCCGATCTTTTGTAAACACCTTGAGATGTCGGCACCTCCAGCAGAGAAGATCAGTGACTTGTGTGAAAGAGGCCTCCCCGCCTGGCCTCGGCTCAAGTCTGCTGGCACTGCTATGATCCGGCTCGGCTCGTCAGGGGGAGTAACGAGATGCCAAGTGACTTAGCACCTCTGGAAATGTCAGCCCCGGAGCCGGCGGATGCCAGGCTGAGTGGAGTGAGGAGTGTTCAGACCCCACTGCGACTGGCTCAGCTGCTGCCTGTAGGAAGCTGAGGACGACACATACGCTCGACCAGACTAGACAAGCGGCAGAGCCGATGGTGCGTTCTCACCCCGTTCCCCCATCTCGTCTGCCACATGGCCTGCTTCTCTTCTCTGAGAACAGCTGCTGCTGAGGCTGAAACGGACCTCTGCTGGCTGAGTGCTGCTGTGATGAGTCACGTAAAAGGCAGAGGGGCTCTGACAGGAACTCGTCCACAGCAAAGACCGTCAGGCTGCAGCTAGTTACACATTAAATAACGGATGTGCATCACACATGAATAGCTCGAACAGGAAGTCAGGTACATGAAGCACTAAAGCCGAGCTGTCACTGTGCGACTTTTTGAGCCGATCTTCCACTCGTGTGAGAATCTTTGAGATCAGGGCAAGTTTTGCGTTGTGTAGTACATAGGGGGTTATGAGAGGTGATGAACACCTCACGGACAGCTGCTGATCAGCATCAGGCTCCTGCATGGATTTCAGGCGTGTTAGATATTTTGTTCATCCCTCTTACTGCACTGTTGAAGCCACTCTCTGACCAAAAGTACCAGAACCGCTCAAGCAGCGCATTAGCAACCCGACTCCACCCTCGGTTTCCTTTCATTTTCACACTTTACTCCACACAAAGACTTATGTAAAATAAAACGGATCCCAAAACATTTTTACTTCTTTTTCGTCTTTCTTATCCAATCCACTTAAACCCTTGTGCCCATCTACGGCAAGCCCAGTCACCATGTCTTCTGAGGTTTCGGACTCAAAGGTCCGACGCGTTGCTACCAGACGTACAGTGTGAGCAGTCAGGTTGCATCCGAGCATCGAGCTATCCAGTGTGAGAACACGATGTACGAGCGAGGAAGCCGTACGGTTTCAGATGGAGCTGAATGCTATGAGTGAAAAAGTCGCAGTGTCTGCATGGTTCAAGACATCAGAGCAGATAACCCTAAAAAAGAGACTCCATAGTATGAAGATGTTCAGCTACATCTAACGGTTTCTTTCTGCTGCCTGACTGACTAGATTTTCAGATCCAGAGAAGCGAGTGCATCTTCCTTTAATCGAGGTTCTCCCATTATCCCCTCCATCTTTCTAGCTGACATCTTTTTCCCCCACATTGCACATTAACCACAGAAACTAGAATCCGTTTCACGGCAGATTTTAGTGTGTGATGGGCGAGTAAGGCATCTGTAAAATGGTCCGCTCCAACAGAACCAGTGAGATGGAAGCATTAGCTGAGAGGTCACAATCTGATGCCTGCCTTTTATTGTGTTTGTTAGCATGATATCGTCTGAGGAAGGAAGTGAGAGAACAGAAAAGCTCGTTATCCGCTGGAGCAGATGCGTCTACAGAGAGAAGGCAGGAAAACAAAAACACAACAAGCTGCTTTTTCTCTGTCTTTAAAAGCTGAATGCTTTAGGTTTTCACCCCAAAGGCCCAGAAGATCAGGGAGTCGCGACCTTTCAGACGCACTGAGACCTGACCATAATTAGGTCCGTCTGCTATGGTGTTTCCAGTCTCTGGTGGCCAACAGCAAAACCATATGCATTAGTAGAGTTTAAGATGTTCACGATGCCAGTTAACAACACCAGCTAGCAGGCTAGAAAATGTTAGCATTTCAACACAACTGTTGCCTCGCCCACTTTTAAGGAATCTCCCCGTTAACGAGAGCCTTCCGAAGGTCGGTTTCACATCGTCTGAGGCAGTAGAAAGGAACAAAAGCATAAATTACACGCTCTTCCAAGTAATGTAGCAGCCAATTCACAGTGACATTTGCCATTAGCTCCATGCTGAATCCGACCACCTACGAAAGCAGAAGAAAAGCTCAAATCATTCCCAATTAACGGAGGCATCAAACGGTGAAAATCTAAACAGGAGATTTTACGGGCGGCACACGGAGAAAGGTCAGGCTCCAGAGGAACAACACCAACTCACAGGCTTTATGAGAACTAATGAGTGCTTTCCTTTGACCAAATTAACACCAGAACACACGGAAAAATAAGAAATAGTCTGAAAACATTTGTTTAGGGACACACACACACACACACACTTGACTGGCTGACCTAATGACCCACACTGGGCTGTAAAATTTGGCTCGGATTAAACATCCCGTCCATCGGAGCCACCCCCAGGACCGGTGAGGCTCTTATAAAACCACTCGAGTCTCCCTGCTCAGCCCACTGACGAGGGCTTGAAACCAGGAGAGCATTTCTGGAGACATTCAGATGGATTCTCAGCCTTCTCTCCCCCACGCTGAAACCATGGCGGTCGGGGCAGAGCGTGTAACAGAAATTGGCTGTGACAGCAACAAAATCAGGCTAACAAATATTCTAATGAGGAAACGGCAGCCGCGCTCCCTCATCCAGAGTGGGAGGAGCCCAGGCTGCGCTCAAACTCACCACAGAACAGAAACACAAACATGTTCAGCAGAAGGCCTCAAAAACACCGATCAGTCGGTTTCTGTTTGATAAATAAACCATGGAGTCCTAGAGAGAAATATGTTTTAATACGCTCAGTTGCTTGTGAAGAAATAAACCAGCCGTCATCTAATGAGAGTGTTACCAGGTGTAGCTCAGGGATTGGTTGGCTCTCTGTAACCCTCACAGCTGACAGGAAGATAAAGACAGAATAACGGTAAAACGGGGAATGCTCATTGTTGGTTTTCTTACCAATATCCGATTAGTCCAACTCTTAATTTCCAAAACTGATATGACCTGATACCAATATATGCAAGGTACCCAATAATGAAGAAGAAGAAGAACAAGAAGAAGAGGAAGAAATCATTTCTATAGCGCCTCTCAAGATAAAAATCACGAGGCGCTTCACAAAAAAAATTGTAAAAATATAAAAAAGAATTTAGAAAATGGTTAAAATATATTTAAAATGAGCAAAAAATAGACAATTGTGATTAAAAATGTTAAGAGAGAGAGAGAACAGGAAAGAGGGAAATCAGTGGCTCCTGAGGAAGGTGGAATAGGTGGGGAGAGCAGAATAAAGAGAGGGAGGTGAAGAGGGTCATACCAAAACCAGCTTGAACAAGTGAGTCTTCAGCTGCTTTTTAAAGGAGTCCACTGAGTCCACTGATCTCAGGCTCAGGGGCGGAGAGGTCCAGAGTCTGGGGGGCCACAGCAGCAAATGATCTGTCACCTTTGACCTTTAGCCTGGCGCTGCACAACCAGTAGGCTTTGATCACTGGACCTCAGGGACCTGCTGGGGGTGTAGGGACTGAGAAGATCACCAATGTAACATGGTGCTTGTCCATGTAAGGCCCTATAGACCAGAACCAGGATCTTGAAATGAACCCTGAAGTTGACTGACAGCCAGTGAAGCTGGAGGAGAAGCGGGGTGATGTGGGTGTGTTTGGAGGACTTGGTCAGAAGCCGAGCACAGGCGTTCTGAACCACCTGTAGACGGTTCAGGGAGGTTCTGCTCAGACACGTGAAAAGAGAGTTACAGTTGTCTAAGCGTGAGGAGATGAAGGTGTGGAGAACTGTCTCAAGTTCAGAGCGGGACAGAATGGGACTCAGCTTAGCAACGTTCCTGAGATGGAAGAATAAACGGCTCACAAATACGCCAAATGTGCTTCATACATTCGTGGCCTGGAGAACATTCGTCTTTAAGTATCGATGCGTTTAGGGAAGAATGTAAGCTGCGTACACATGCTAAGCTAGGCTAATTGTTAAAGGAGACACGAAGATGTGCGTATTGTTAATAATGTCATTTTTCTGTTTCCGTGTATTGTTACGGTGATACAACATTTATAAAGATTCTGGTGCTTGTTTTAGTTGTTTACTAGCTAGCTACACGTAGCCACGTGCTGTTAGGGCAGCAGAACACTTCCTGCTAATCGATAACATCATACGCCCTCTGGTGGACGATGTGACACTCTACAGATGTTACAATCCTCAGCACACAGGGCAAATGACCACTTATTCACAAGTTGTGTCAAATAAAACTAAAATGTCTCAAAATCATAACCTCAGATCTGTCATATTATGACATTTTGAGAGAGAGGAGATGAAGCCAAAAGGTTTGATGCATAATCTGTGTATGGTATGTAAAGGTTGGATCACTAATGGAGTAAAAACCGATAATGTCGGACATCCGTGGGTAAAAGCAACCAATCGTGTTGTTTCCCTCAGTGGGAGGCTGTGATCTCTGCAGTAAAAAAACAATAGAAAAGATAGAAAATACATCTTTTATCAACATTCAAGTAGGGCGGGGCAAGATGGAGAAAAACTCCTGTCTTCATAATTGTCCTCCTGTAGAGGAACAACCCAGACCAGATGATTGATGCACAGTTGTTTGTTTTCAGAACCTCGTCTGGCTCCTTGTCAGCCTCCGTTCCTCGCCCAACCTCCATGGTAATTATGTGCACCCCCCCCCCCCCCCCCCCCCCTCTCCCATAATCAGTCAGTGCCCTCTAAAGGCTTTCTGATGAGCTCCGCCCATTTTTGCACTGACCAATCATAAGTTAGCCCCTACCTTTCTTCATCCATCCATTATCACCTGCTTATCCAGAGTCGGGTGGCGGGGGCAGCAGCCTAAGCAGAGAGGCCCAGACTTCCCTCTCCCAGCCACTTGGACCAGCTCCACCAGGGAATCCCAAGGTGTTCCCTGGCCAGCTGAGAGACTTAGTCCCTCCGGCATGTACTGGGTCTCTCTTTAGGTCTCCTCCTGGTTGGAAGTGCCCGGAAAACCTCACCAGGGAGGCGTTCAGGAGGCATCCTGACTAGATGCTCGAGCTACCTCAACGGGCTTCTTTCTTCGTGAACTTTTTAACCAGAGATTTAAACAAACTGGATTTCCTTCCTCGGATAGACCACGGACTCCGATCCACCTTAAAATGCATCTGAGCCCTGATGTGGTTACAATGAAACAGCACTAGAAAGGATGGAGCATGTCACATTTTAGCTAAACAACATCACTAAGGATCTCAAACGAACACGTTGTGAAGGGACTGAAACTCCCTAAGAAGTTTCCTCTGTACTTTTAAAAGAAACTTAAGTGATCTGATTTCCTCAGGATGATCACGAAGTCTCCACCTCTGTAATCCATCTCAGACATACAGTGCCTTTCACATTATTCTGACAAGGCTTTTTGGGTTGGAGACGAGGGATTGGTCTGCAATCAGATGTCTGAAGGGTCTCGGTGGAAACTGGATTCCATTAGAGAAAAACAAAGATGAGCCCCTGGGTCCCCGAGGTCTTAAAACAGCATATGACACGGGGCCTGAGGGCAGGAAAGTCACTCAGCCTTACATAATCCAGCTTTTACAGCACCGTAGCTGCGGTGAAGTCAATAATAAAGACTCCATAACGGCAGATTAAATCTCAAAAGATTCAAAAATGAATCTATCTCACTATTGAAATAACAGGTTTTATATTCTATGACCTTTCTGGTAAAAGAGTTTTGTTCAGAAAGTTCAGCTCACATCCAGTCAGAAGGCTGAATGACAGGCTGCAGGGTGTGTGCAGAGACAGACATGATGGAGGGGGATGGAGAGGTTGGCATATGGTCACATGAGAGGCACCATCATGAGCTGGAGAGCCAAAGCCCTGCCTTGTGTGTGACACACTTCACAGCAACAAACATGGACGGTGTGTTTCTGGAGCATCTAGGTTGCATGCTACGGGTGGTGGAAGGGTGAAGGGTAAGGGGTGGGGTGGTGATGATGGCCTGAATTGAGAAGAGCCACCTTTTGATTTTGAGTGAGCCCTGGTTCCTGGCAGGCTGGCCGGCCATAAGGCGGGGTGGGGCCTGAGGATAATGGCAGCAGAAGGGAGAGGAGGCCGACAGCTGGCGAATTCTGCCCCAATATGTTTCCATGAAAGAGGCGAGGAAATTTCAGAAGATGCATGAACGACACGCTCGGCGGCAAAAGGGAGGATTAAAAATAAAATTAGTTAACATCTTGCCTGTTTCAACCCGCGATGCACATTTCAGCATGGGGGGGGGGGGGGGGGGGGGGTGATAGAGGATGGACAGATCACGACCATTTGTATCACAGCTACAACCCCAAAACACAAATCCTTCCAGTTCCCAGTGTCACCTCCGGAAACTTGTTCAGCTACACACGTGGCCTTGAGCCTCATCCCCCTCTCCATACATCCATGTCTTGTTTTCCTTCCTAAGCATTTTGTGAATCTAAATGCAAATGACTTTTCTTTTCCCTTTTTTCTTTACCTCCAATCGTCATGCCTCTAATGAGGTGCAAAAGATGTGCATTAATGACGGACAAGTTAGTTAGATCCAGGAGTTAATTGGTTGTAATCATGGCCTCCATCCATCTGGTTACAAGAGACAACCACCTTCTTCATCCTGATGCCTCCTTAGACACATGTGAGGCGCTCTGGTGAAGGAAAACACTTGTTTTTGTCCTGCTTACCTCACTCACTCACACACACACACACACACACACACACACACACACACACACACACACACACACACACACACACACACACACACACACACACACACACACACACACACACACACACACACACACACACACACACACACACACACACACACACACACACACACACACACACACACACACACACACACACACACGTACTAAGAACAATATTTTGAGGATCTCCTCCTGCTATTGCTCCCAGCTACAAGCTAACTGAAGCTAATGGAGGTTGCTGGCGCTTTTAGCCAGAAGCTTCTGTGGTCTCCATCGGAGAGCTCCACAGGCAAAAAGTACAGTTTCTTGGTTTGACACCCGTTCCGCTGGAGCCACTAAACACGCAGCAGGAATGCAGGATGTTTTATTTTCAGCTTTACTTAATAAATTCATGAATCTTCGTGATACTCAAACGTTATGAATTTGAAATGAGTCTTAAATATGAACAGAGCATATTTTCTAATGTAAGAGCTGACTCTCTGACTCATCATTACAGAGCACGACATTAGCTTATTGTCTAATAAACTAAGTATCACGATGGAAAAAATCCGCTAAAGGTCTCGTTCTGACTGCAACTACTGATGAAAGCTCCCAGGAGCGCTCGAATACGTTTAAAATCAAACATTAATTATGCCTCCGGGGATCACACATTTAGTTTCATCATACTGGAGAGATTCAGTTGGTAAGGAAACATAAATCCAAGTGTCACTCTTCATCCTTTAAGCATAGAGATGCACTCACCATCTGTTGGCAGTGTGACCATGTCCAAAGGACCATGTTTCTGAGCCTTCCAACAGGCCAAGAACCAGAATGTGTGAAGTGCAGGCCTGCTAAGCTGAAGTGTTGATAAGAGGCTTGAAAACACACTATGTGTGACTTACACCATGATAACTAGGAGCTCACTGGAGATTCAGCCAAGATACAGAAACAAAAATGCACCTATGAGTTCTTTAGATATAAACCTAAATAGATGATAAAAAAAACAACAAGAGGAGAAAAAAGCTCAAGACAAAAGTATGTTAATGAGGATGTTTAATGTCATACTGTTACTCAGTGTTCCTGTGTGACAATTTCACTTTAAATGTTCCTTCAAACACGATCCCAACACCTAATAATGTATATTTATTATATGTATCTAATGAAAACGGTTTCTTATTTAATTAGGCCCATCTCCAGCAGGTTTGGTACGTACCTATAAAACCTTCTGTATTGCACTCTAACCATATCTTCTGGTGCATACTTTAGTATCGTACGGTTACGTAATCACTTTAGAAAACATGATAGATTTATTTTAAGATATTTATTAACATGCAAACCTTTTATTTACAGTTCAAACTATGATGCAAGTAAACAAAAAATGTTCAAAAAGACTTTTTTGTTTTGCACAAAAATTTAAATCAAGGAATAACAACAATAATAGTTAAGAGTTTAATTATATCAACCAATGACCAGCTCAGTGGCCTAGTGGCATGAGTATCCAACCTGGGATTGGGAGACCTGGGTTAAAATCCCAGTTGGGTCATACCAAAGACTTTAAAAATGGGACTCAACCAGAATTAAGGGGTTGGATTGGAGTGTTAAACCATCAGATAGTTCCTGAGCACAGCCACTACTGCAGCTCACCCCTCCCCAGGGGGATGGGTCAATTTTCACCAGTGTGACGACTAATGCGACTTCACCTTTAACGGATTGAGCAACCTTCTGGAAAAATGGGTAAAAAATGTGGAATGCTTTCCCTTTTCAGAATAGTTTAATGGTCACACATCCAATGTTTTTTTTTCTTTGGGGAAATACAGATTTAATAAAAATGATTTAAAAAATGAATGAATGACTGATGTGCTTGTTGATTATTTTAACGTGACCTGCTCAGCTGCCCCAGACACTGTGGCTCCCCTCAGACCCAGGCACATGAAATCCCCCTCGGACAAAGTAAGTAACAAAACCATTTGAAAGCCACTATTTGTGGATTCTCTGAAAGTTTCCATGGAGTGTGTGACAACTTATTTTTTCATTGATCCTATCGTCTAATCTCACAGCTGAAACAAGCATCCTTAATAATCTGTGCACAGGAAGCTTACCGATGCTGTAGTAAAACTAAAGTTATAGTAATTTCTTATTAATAACACCTTGTTGCAGCACTAAAGCAGAAAAATGACATTTTGCAATAAATACGTAAAATATTTACATATTCAATTCAATTAAAATTCAAAGATACTTTATTAATCCCAGAGGGAAATTAGAGATTCAGTACACACAATTCTGAGATCAGACATATATACATAGGCATAAACACATGACAAGAATTGGTGACAGTGGTCATTTGCAACCCTGAGTCTCGCTACCTTAATAGAGATCAGAGGGGTTACATGAGGATTGGTTCAGGTGGAGGAAGAAAAAAAAAAGGCACTTCAGAGTTACCCTCCACAGGGAGGGCAGCTTTGCTATGCAAAAAACACCTCAGACAGAAATGCAACAGACTTCAGACAACACACAACATAAGTGTCCACTATTTGGGGTGGTAGGGTTTGGGACTCTCCTCACATCAGTGCCTGCAGCCACAATAAGCAGCGCACGTCACCTCAGTCTGGACAGGGGAGGGATGTCGTTGAGTTTGGAGGGCACAGTGACTCCTGGAACGATTCAGCGGCCTTCACAGCTCGCAGTCCCTCCCAGGCTGGGATAGGGAGACAGAGTCGCCATAGCGACGGCAGCATTCCACATTTATTCTGAGGAGCATTCGTTGCAGCCTCACAGGCTCAAGGGCACCAGATTCAGATTAGAAATTGTTTGGGGGCCAGACAGAGAAAATGTCCTCTCTGTCTTAAAGTTCCGTTGGTCCTCAACCTCTCAAAATCCAATAATGACGTAAATTAATCTATCCCAATCTGTGCTGATTCGTCCACTCGCTCCTTGATGGCATCCATCTTTTGTGCCAAAGCATGAATCTCAGCCAAAGTTCCAAGCTTACAACTCATCTCGACAATTATATGAGTCTGTGAATTCACAGCGAGGTGTAATCCATCCCTGAGCTCGGGGAAAGCGCCAATATTCCTCGACAGCTCATTAATTTTCCGGTAAGCCAGGAAGCCTCCTAGGCCAAAGAGCAGGAAACCTGACACCAACACCACAAATATCCAGACATCTTCAGAATCCTCTACAGACAGCTGAGACAGGCAGACCAAGTTCCACTGTTTCCAGGAGTCCATGATATGTCCAATTGGATCTGTCCCAGAGGGGCACCCGGGAGCCCCTTCTCCCGTTCTTATCGTTGAAAAAATTTTACCACTTGCATTAAGTGACCAACTGACCAGGTCCATTTTAGTAATTTCAGTTTCCAGAAAAAATGCAGAAGCACCGTACACCCAAAGACAAAGAGCCTTGGGGATGATAGGGAGGAAAGGAGGAAAAAAGCGTCCGTACTCGCCAATAGCCGAAGAAAGAAATATGAATTGTTTTAGAGCCCTTTTATTGGCATAATCTAATAGTAATTTTAGTTCTTACAAAAAATGGGTCCAAGCGTGGTTTGTGTGGCGTTGCCATAGCGTGACGTCATAGGCACAGGTCCTCTTTTTTGGAAATGGAAATATGGTCACCCTATATTAAACAAACTGTCCACCTGGGCTGTTGCGCTGCACAGAGACGCTTCACTGCCTATGACTTTGAACATCAGTTGAGAGCAGTTGAGAGTCAGTCTCATGCAGACTGACCAATGAAGAGAGGGCCTCAAATTAAGACCCTCACCTCATTGGTCAGTCCACACGAGGCGTGTCAAAGGTTACGCTGAGTGGGTTACGTGACGTCAGGCATTCAAGTATTGAGTATATTTACTGCAAATTACAGTAAAATATTCTGTATGTGACCACATTATGGTGATCCTTGGGTTGTGATGATGGGGCCCTTGAGTATTGTTGCCCAGGGTACAACAAAGTGTTAATCTGGCCCTGCTTGGGAACAATCCTGAAAAAGTTTGGCTTAAGCTGCCATTTGTATGCAAATGATTGTCAGATCTACAGAAAAACAAACAACAAATTAAATAACTAAAATGCGTGAATACATTTTACCAGTGATGGAACAGGAGGACAGGTTCTCCAGCAGCTATGGTTCTTCTGTTTCTCAGCCAAGAAACTTGTTTTGATTAAAGAAGCAGATAAATGTTAATTACAGACATCAGTGTAGTTACAGGCTTGTTTCAAGTAAGAAAAGTTGTGCAATTTAGAGATTTGCTGGATGCAACAATTAAATCAGCAACAGCAGTAATGGAAATTGCTGCAGTTATAATTAAGAAGACCTTAGCATATTTAACTAAATTAAGCAGCGAGAAAGACTCCATACTCATCAGTTCCTGGCTGATTTGCATCTCAGCCATATGTGTGGCGTCTATAATCGCTGTGTCTACATTTAGCTTCTAGTCTCGTGCCTCGTGACTGACATTTTTAAATCAAAGCCTCCTGAATGTGCTGAGTCGTAGCAAACAGAAAATTGTTTTATATTTATGTAAAAAGACCATTATCCGCTAGTGAACTCTGGCAGCTAATCATGGAAACAGAGTGTGAGCGGCACAGGTAATTATCTTTGGGAGTGTGTGTGAGCGTGCATGTGTGCACATGTGGTCGTACTTCAGTAAACACGTAGAACAGCAGAGCTAATCATCTCGGACGGCTGCATTTTTAAACGTACAAAATAACCATGTCTGCAATTATCAGTTCAGGGTCAGAGGAAATATAATCTGGGTTGCTGTAAAGAATTGGCTAAAAAATGCTAAATATACACGTGAAAAGGTCAGTTTAAAGTTTGTTTTACCCCTACTCTTGCTTTTATGAAGTGTGTTTTTACTGTTTGTTTCAGAAAAATTACCTGGTGGAGCGAGCCGAAACTCAGTAACAGAGTAAACACAAAGATAAAAACACAAACAAGCAGCGTGTAGTCGAGACCCTCTCCAGCAGGTTGTTGATGCCTATTTTAGACGTTTTTTTGAGAGAGCTTAAAGAAAAAACTTCAAACATAATAAGTTTTGGTATTTTAAACACAAATATCGTTCAGATTTTTAGGGCTTACGATAACTATTATTGGCCCTTGTCTTCAAGTGTTTAGACACGCCTGGTGTCATTTAATCAATAAAAGCTGTTAATAAATAAACAAATAAATAAATACATTTTTCTTTTATTTTTTTACTTTGTCAATTCTAGGCAACCTGAGGCTGATTGGGAGAAAGTGTTTCGCTTGTGTTTGTGAAACTGAAGGCAGTGGAAAGGTTTAATTAAGGACACAAAAGTCTGGTTTGGTCGTGTGGACGGATCTGACCAAAGGACACGGCTTTAATCAACTGGTGTTAATGAAGAAAAAACACGAGACGAACGTGTCGGCTAGAACACGCTGTTGCCTAGGCAAGTAAACATCAGCTTAGTCCAAAGATTTGAACATTTTTCCTTTTTAAAGACAATATTTTTACGGTTTTATCTCAGTATTATTAATTTGAGTGGGAATAGTTTTATTTTGTTCATGCTCTGGATGAGTGAAGTATGGGGCCGTGAAACCACCTCTGTCTAAAACCCAATGTCTCCCAAGGGAGACCAATAAGTAGGGTTGGGCATCATTTGAATATGAACAATTCCAATTCTTTGTTTCGATTCCGGTTCCCATCGATTCCCAATTCCGATTCTTTCAAGTGGCAGAATCCATAAACATTACAAGTTTGAAATGAGCTAACTAACACAGGTCTGACTTGATGAAATAATCTGAACTTCAACATAATTTTTTATTCTATGAACAATAACATCACCTTCATTTAGACAGAAACATGTTTTCAAGAAAGGAAGAAAAAGACTTGCAGCTCAACCAGTCGAAACAACTAAAACATGCTGGACAGGAGCTCTCATGCACAGGGGTTGGACCCTTCTGGTTCAGAGAGATAATATTTCAATAACCAATCAGAAAATTAGAAGCTTTAATACAACGCCTACACTCAGACTAGCTGTTAGCTTATCAATCCTGAAGGACATTGGATGTTATTTCTCCAAACAGAGGCTGTTTAAATTTAAACCTTTCAGACAGAAAAAAATCCTTTGGAGTTTTTCAGCATTACTGTACATCTGTGCTGTTTCCAGAAACATTCACTAAGTACCGTATCTGCTCATGCTGAAGGCATCAACTCAAACAGAATCATTGTTTCCTAGTAACAGTGAAGCATCATGGGAATTACCCCTTAAGGACCCGTGGTGACGCCAGTGTCACAACCAGTGATGGGAATAACACCGTTTAAAACAACGGCGTTCTTTTTTAAGTAATGGAATAATCTAATTAACTAATTTTCCAACTGTTACAACGCCGTTACCGTTACTGGGGATGGAAAGTTGTGCGTTGCTATGTGCTTGTCGAACTTTGAGCAACAGTGTGAGGCTTTCTGACCGCCACACTTCTGCTGCAGCCAGGGAGAGAGAGGTGTCGGTAACGCACTTACAAACACGATGATGATTGGCTGGGTGGGCGAAGACCCTCAGTGTTCTCACTGTCTCAGTCACTGCATGCTTTAGACACAACAGAGCACTGATGGGAATAACACCGTTTTAAAATAACCGCGTTACTAAAATACATATATATTTTTCAGTAACGAGCAATCTAATTAATTACCACCTTCTTTTCTCAAAACGTTGTTTCTGTTACTGATAAGAAAATGCGTGCGTTAAGCACGTTAACATTCAATTACCACCCTATTAGCCTGGACTACAGCATCATGGCTGTGACACTACCCAAAACAAACAAACAAAAAAATGTGGATTGCAGCACCCAGACAGTCACACCACCCTATACGCCTGGATTACAGCACCCTGGCTGCGACAGCACCAGAAAAATCTGGATTACAGCCCCCTGGCTGCAACACCACCCCTATTAACCTGAACTAGAGCATCGTGGCTGTGACACCACCATATACACCTGGATTACAGCACCCAGGTTGCAACAACACCATCAACATCTGGATTACAGCACCCTGGCTGTGACACCACCCTATTAACCTGGACTACAGCATCATGGCTGTGACACCACTCTGTACAGCACCTGGTGGCAGGCTAACATCTTGTAACTTTCTACAGTCCAAACCTCTTATTTCTAGTGGAATACTTGTAGATTAACACGTGGGTGGGATGTGTATTGTTCATCCACCTTAAACCTGTTGTAGATTAGACAATCCAACATGGAGTTAAAACTACTCTCTAACTGAAGCGGTGTGTCAGCAGCCTGCTATGCAAATAAGGTCGGAGGAGAGAAATGCAAACAGATCTGTTAAGTGATACATCCTGTCAGAGAAGAGCCTCTGGGATTACCTGCGTGATCACAGGAGAGCTGCAAGAGTTTAAAGTGCAGCTAATGGGGCTGTTAGTGGCTATCCTCTACAGGCTAATGGCCACCATTTGGTTAGCTGTGGTGAGGTGTCCAAGTTGTCAAGGACCAGGTATTCAGGGTGACGTGTGACCTGTGATGACCCCGACGTAAGAGTGTGCAGGTAGGATTAAGGGCCTCACGAAAAAAGTCATTGATGGCAAGAAGGCATTAATTAAGGTCCCACGGTCAGCTAAATCCCACAAGAGTAGCTCACAGTTGGAGTGTATACTGAACCTTGTCATGTAGGTCACTCTGCAGCTTTTTGCTAAACTACGCATGTTAATGATCTCCTCTACAGCAGACGTCCGCTTGTCGCTCATGGGAGTCGAGGACTCACAGTTTGTGTACAAAATGTAGGGGGATTTTTTTTATTCCAAAGCATATGATTTACAAATTAGGATTATGGCTGCATGGAGTTAACCCAGTCCTTTTATCCATAAATAAATAATGTAGGAGGAAGAAAACCTGTTTTAAAGCGATGAGTTCATCTATTAAGGGAACAAAGCTCTCCAAACCCAACCGGCCCAGAGTGAAATATCTGGTAACGAGTCTCGCTCTTCTTTACACCATCATGAGAATTGAGCCATCCTGGAGGGGTTCCAGCTGGAATGGTCTGTTTAAGGTCAAAGGTCAGACATCCAGGATGTTCTGCTAGAGAGCAGAACTCAGGCTTCCATCAGTTTGAGCAGGTGGTCCAGGTCCAGAAGCAGCACAACACCACTACAGGTGCTGGCCAGTAAATTAGAATATCATCAAAAGGTTGAAAATATTTCAGTAATTCCATTCAAAACGTGAAACTTGTACATTATATTCATGCAATGCACACAGACCAATGTATTTCCGATGTTTATTACGTTTAATTTTGATATTTATAGGTGACAACCAATGAAAACATCAAATCTGGTATCTCAGAAAATTAGAATATTCTAAAGGCCAATGAAAAAATGTTTGTTTCTCTAATGTTGGCCAACTGAAAAGAATGAACATGAAAAGAATGTGCATGTATAGCACTCAATACTTAGTCGGGGCTCCTTTTGCCTCAATAACTGCAGTAATGCGGCGTGGCATGGACTCGATCAGTCTGTGGCACTGCTCAGGTGTTATGAGAGCCCAGGTTGCTCTGATAGTCGTCTTCAGCTCCTCTGCATTGTTGGGTCTAGCGTATTGCATCCTCCGCTTCACAATACCCCATAGATTTTCTATGGGGTTAAGGTCAGGCGAGTTTGCTGGCCAATCAAGGACAGGGATACCATGGTCCTTGAACCAGGTGCTGGTGGTTTTGGCACTGTGTGCAGGTGCCAAGTCCTGTTGAAAGGTGAAGTCTGCATCCCCATAAAGTTGGTCAGCAGCAGGAAGCATGAAGTGCTCTAAAACTTCCTGGTAGACGGCTGCATTGACCCTGGACCTCAGGAAACAGAGTGGGCCAACACCGGCAGATGACATGGCACCCCACACCATCACTGACGGTGGAAACTTTACACTGGACCTCATGCAACGTGGATTCTGTGCTTCTCCGCTCTTCCTCCAGACTCTGGGTCCTTGATTTCCAAAGGAAATGCAGAACTTGCTTTCATCAGAAAACATAACTTTGGACCACTCAGCATCAGTCCAGTCCTTTTTGTCCTTGGCCCAGGCGAGACGCTTCTTGCGCTGTTTCATGTTCAAGAGTGGCTTGACACACGGAATGCGACACCTGAATCCCATGTCTTTCATGAGTCTCCTCGTGGTGGTTCTTGAAGCGCTGACTCCAGCTGCAGTCCACTCTTTGTGGATCTCCCCCACATTTTTGAATGGGTTTGTCGTCACAATTCTCTGCAGGGTGCGGTTATCCCTAGAGCTTGTACACTTTTTTCTACCACATTTTTTCCGTCCCTTCGCCTGTCTGTTAATGTGCTTGGACACAGAGCTCTGCGAACAGCCAGCTTCTTTAGCAATCACCTTTTGTGTCTTGCCCTCCTTGTGCAAGGTGTCAATGATTGTCTTTTGGACAGCTGTTAAGTCAGAAGTCTTCCCCATGATTGTGGTGCCTTCAAAACAAGACTGAGGGACCTTTTAAAGGCCTTTGCAGGTGTTTTGAGTAAATCAGCTGATTAGAGTGGCAGCAGGTGTCTTCTATATTCAGCCTTTTCAGAATATTCTAATTTTTTGAGATACCAAATTTGGAGTTTTCATTAGTTGTCACTTATGAATATCAAATTTAAATGTAATGAACATTGGAAATACATTGGTCTGTGTGCATTGCATGAATATAATGTACAAGTTTCACGTTTTGAATGGAATTACTGAAATATTTTCAACCTTTTGATGATATTCTAATTTACTGGCCAGCACCTGTATGTCTGACTCCAGATGGAATGGGCCGCTCACCCTCCAGAACGTTCTACAGAACATTTACCCAGAAGTCTTTGGGATCTTTAGGAGGGTTTTTGGAAAAGGTCAGACAGATGCTGCTTCATTTCCTGTAGTCAGACTAGTTCTTTAGTGTAGCGTTAGGGATTGGCTACTTATTTATTAAATGATCAATGAACCAATATATTGGCCGATATCTGGATGTTTGCTTAATTATCACTAATAAAAATTGTGGATGCACAAAATTTCTGAACCTAGTCTGTTTTTGACCAACTGTTGAATCTTAATGTAGTCACTGCTCAGTGTTAAAATCAAACATTATAAAAAGATTAATAAAAATACCAATAAACTGACCAAGTATTACATATACAAAACAGGCAGAAACAGAAATATCAGTTGATGTTTCAGAGCATTTATTAAGCAGATGTTTCATAGGGATGTACACGTTTACAGGCGTTATACAAGTGCGGGTCCTTTACATGTAAGTATAAATAAATACACCTTTAGAATAGAAAGACAGATCCTACAGTGATGTAATAACAAATAAACCCCAACAGCAACCTCTTAAGTTCATTCAGTCTTTTTAACTGACTGTTTCATAACATCTTCATGTAAAACAGCTTCAGTATTTACTAACCTTAGTGCTCTTGACTCAGCAGTCCCGGGAAACCTCAATCCGAATCCTGTCGTGGGGATCTACTGCTCATCAATGACGTGCAGCCCTGTGTATCTTATTCGGAATCAAGTCTGAACCTTTCTGACTGAAACATATTGTGTCGTAGTTTAGTAATTGTTCACAAACGTGATGCATGGATGTGTTTCATAAATTTTCATGATTCTGTTTACATTCAGGTTTGCTCCTGTGGCTGACTGCGAGGCATTTGCAGCAAGTACTGCACTTACTGTTGTAATTTAACACAATGTAAATATTTGTAACATTAACAAATATCCGAGACTCAAATTGAGTTCGTCTCTAGTCCTTGAATGTGGAGATGCAAATGGTGTTATTTTATTGTATCTAATAGGGATGTAAGAAAATATCGATATGGCAATATATCGTGATATTTTCCCCAGCAATATTATATCGATATTCAAAAGTCGTGTATCGGAAATATCGATATGGCAATATATAGTGACATTTTTCCCAGCAACATTATATCGATATTCAAAAGCTGTGTATCGGAAATATCGATATGGCAATACATCGTGATATTTTTTCCTGCGATTATTACATCGATATTCAAAAGCCGTGTATCTAATTCCTGAAACAATTTACATGCAAACATTTGTGTATTTTCTATTCGTTTTGCGCAATTCAATCGCCACCCGCTAGTTGGCAGCAGTGTGCAGCGGGTTTTGTTTCCACCACTGAAATGTAAATCCCTCCATCATGGTTCAGATACCTCATGTTAAACATGTTACGTATCAGTTTGGACTGTTTATTGAACATTCTTACAATAAATTCAGTGAAAAAAAAGAAGCTTGTAACGTCTGACTGAATGTATCGCAATATATTGTGATATATCGTATCGTCTCCCCTATATCGTGATATGTATCGTATCGCCAGGATTTCAAAAATACACATCCCTAGTATCTAAGAGGTTCCAAGCATTATAAATTAAAGCATTTTTAATTTGGTAAAAGACAAATGATCAGATTATCTGTGCACATGTACATTTAAAGCATGAAACACTCAAGCCATCAATACCATAGTCATGTTAGCAATTCACAAACAAAGAATGGGAAATCTTTACATGCTTGTATGAGGTAATTTATTTTAACCGAATGTTTCAAATTCCTGAAATACACATTTACAGAAGACAGCAGAATCTCACGCTGTATGTCAGTGACAACAAAAATGGCAGAGATTTAGCAAAAGGGATGAACTGTCATTTTTGTCACTGCACAGCTAAGATAGGCTGGAAAAAGTGTGATTCTGTTGTTTAAAAGTTCCCATTTGCTTTGTCTCTCAGTCTGTCAGGATGATACAGACATCAACCAGTTATGTCATCTGGTTCCACTAAACTAGGTTGTTTAACCTGAACATGAGTACATTAAATTCAGTCATTGAAATCTATGAACTTTCATTCAACCAATCATATTGAGTGAAATGAACTTGTAGTGGCCGTAAAGGTCAAGAGGTCATCTGTAAGAAGGGTATAGAACTGAATTGTGAATCTTTGGTTTAAAAGCCTGTTTGCCTCAAGTCAATGTTCGTGTGCTGGTTTTCCAAGAGCTGCAAAGGAATTGTTTGTGAAGTTTATTCCGAGCAAAGCGAAAGTACATTTGATTACGTGAACGGTTTATCAGAAAAGCCAACGACCAGCGGTCCAGACTTTTAATACAACTGCCAAGTTGAAGTCAACTTTGGAAACTTTGATCTGTTATAGAGCTCCGGGAGTTGACGTCACTTCTCCCGGCATGCAACAGTTCAAATCGAAACAGCGCCATTTGGCAGGCAGAAGCCGGCAGCTGGACTATTTGTTATTGTCAGAAAACTCAATCAAACGGGAAATATGGTAGATTCCTGTTGTGCCCCAGGATGCAGAACAGACGCGGACGACATAAGGAATGAGTCATCTACAGGATTCCCCAAGATCCGGAGCACCGCAAACGTTGGACCATTATAATAAAACGCGCTAGTGACCGGGCGAAAATGAAGCTGTGGGATCCCGAGAGTAAAGGTTTTCGCTTATGCAGCGACCACTTCATATCAGGTACTTAAACTAACGTTTCCTCAACTGTGTATGGTATTTATTTTAAATGCTTTTATTATGATTCTTAGTGGGCTTCCTAAACTTATTTTGGCGTGGCTTTTTCTGTCTTATTACTCACAGCAGCAAGTAAACATCACGTAAAACGTTGCCTCGTGAGTTCTGCGTGCTGCCGTTTCCGTGTTTTATGATGACAGCAATTAACCGGCTAAGCTGTATTTAATTTTTAAGCAATGGTTGATCAATTGTCAGATCACACATAAAAAGCACTTTGGATTGCTATTATCTGTCTCACCGAGACTACTTACGTGTAAATCTGTTATTTGTCCGTCCATCCATCCATTTTCATCCGCGTATCCGGAGTCGGGTTGCGGGGGCAGTAGCGTGACTTCCCTCTCCCCAGCCGCCGGAGCCAGCTCCTCCGGGTAAATCCCAAGGGGTTCCCCGGTCAGGTCCGGTGTTGTGCCGGTAAGAAGTCCGCTCCGACAGCTTCTGGCGTCGGAGCGGGCAGTAGAGTCGAGAGTCCCAGACCTCTCCCCAGCTCCTCCGGCCGGGGGAATCCCAAGGGGTTCCCCGGTCAGGTCCGGTGTTGTGCCGGTAAGAAGTCCGCTCCGACAGCTTCTGGCGTTTTTAAAATGTATCCCAGGGGCACGGTAAGGGTCGGAGATGTTTAGTCTATTTAATTTCTGACTATATAAAACGATTTCTTCTGTTTTAAAGTGTGAAGTAAACTCCGACGAAGTAAAATCCAAGCGGATCCCGTTCATGTTCATGGTTACATCCGTGTTTGTTTACCTTTTTTGCATGCCAAAATGGCGTCCACTGAGAGTCACGTGGGGTCCGGAGCTCTATTGGGTAGAGAAGTCCAACTTAATGTCAAAGACTTGGCTCGCTCATAATGCTGTCATATCTGAGCTACAAACTGCCACTTTTAAAATGTTGTGTAATTACGTGCACGCCTTGTGCATGTGACAGAACTGAATAAAAACCAACCTCAGTTCTAGTTCGGGGGCTTTCACTGATGGCTGTCTGTACGTGTTGATGTTGATCGTCTGACTGTAATCAACTGGTTTAGGTAGTTTTAAGCTAACCGCATCAAGTTAAACAAACTTAATTCTATCATGTTGATCTATTGAACTCAATTAGATCATTTTTCCTTAAGTCATGTTAAAAGTAAACATATATTGCTCTTTACCTTTAAACAACTAGGTTTAGTGGAACTAGCTGACATAACTTGGTTAAGTAAATCCAACATTTCATTTCTTAAGAGACCTGTGATGAATGATCTAACTTTAGGTTTTACTCAGGTTCTCTCTGACCGACAGTAAAAAATGTTCTGAAACATTTAAGCAACAAAAGCTAAAGACGCGTGAGGGACTGAATGCTTCTCAGACCACTGGGGCTGCTCATCAGGTGCTGCCTGAATCCAGCATCTGCCCTTCCGCTGATCTCTTTCATGTCTGAAGCCTGCATGTGGCACTGATCTTCAGCTGAGCTCACAAATTGTCAGTCAAGCCTTGTTTACAGAAATCCAACATCCTCTCACTCTCACTTGGCTGCCTCGCTGCAAAGTCAGCTGGGGATGTGTGATGTACATCATCGGTAATCAGATAAGTTGGGTACCATCCTCCTGCTTTCTCTCCAAAACAACATGTCCACTGAACTGAAAGCCAGAGTGCAACTGTCACATTAGCAGCCAGAGACGACTCCCTTCCTGGTAAACAAACCCCGAAAGATGCTCTGCATCACAGACATCAGCTCTTTCAGGCGCGTTCAGAGCGTCGCCGAGCCGACCTGCCACCCTCTCCACTGTGGGTGGAAGCTCTGTTGTTAAAATGGCAGAGCAGGGCAGATATCTGAATAACAAAGGGTGCACTGAAGGGGGAAGAGAGGAGGAAACTGCTAATTATTTGGTCAACAGGCTGTCACTGAGCCGCTTTACATTCTCTTTAATGATGACAACCTGCATTTTGACCTCATCATATCGTGAAAGCTTTCAAGTGCGGTGCTTTAATGAGACGTTTTACATCCACCGAGGGACTGTGAGGAAACCCCCAACAACCCAGATAAATGTTGTCACATTTTAATAATGAGCAATCACCTCGTTAGACTTCCTTCCCCTGTGCTGAGTCGTTACGGCCACGCGAGGCGGGGGCATTCATCAGCTGATTAGTTTCGCTCCACTCTGGTAAAGTTCTACAATCATTTTGCACTTCTCGGATACGGAAGATGTGGAGACTCATGGAAATAGACAATTATATAATGTGATGTTTTAAAATGCATAAAAATCTGCGCATTTGGTGTCATTGGTAATTGTGACTTAATGAATCACGTAGTTAGTCGTGGAAATAGTTTCCAATCAAGTACCATGAATGTAAAAATAAACAACATGATTATTTTAAAGTTTGGGATCACTTGGAAGTCTTGGTGGATCATAATAACTCCTAATGATTACAAACCAATCTTACAAATGAGGGCCGATACCAACCTGGCTTAATCGGTCAGGAGCTTCAAGGATGTACACTGTAAAATCTGATAAGTAAGTACTGGTAAGTTATCTAAAACAAGGGAGCATTTGTTAGTTTAGACTCCATTTTTACTACGGCTAAAAAAAACTACACTTAAGACTACTGCAACACACAGCGACACTCAGTTTCTCATAATAAACAACGAAGACAGCGGCAGAGTTTGCTGCGGCTCTTTCCTCTGTTCCATCCATCCATCCATTGTCTGAACCCGCTTGTCCATGAAGGGTCGCGGGGGGCTGGTGCCTATGTCCAGCGGTCAATGGGCAATCAGGCGGGGTACACCCTGGACAGAGAGCCAGTCCATCGCAGGGCAACACAGAGACAAACAGGACAAACACTCACACACACACACACACACACACACACACACACACACACACACACACACACACACACACACACACACACACACACACACACACACACACACACACACACACACACACACACACACACACACACACACCCCTAAGGACAATTTAGACAGACCAATCAACCTAACAGTCATGTTTTTGGACTGTGGGAGGAAGCCGGAGTACCCACGCATGCAAAGGGAGAACATGCAAACTCCATGCAGAAAGATCCCAGGCCAGGAAGCAAACCCAGGACCTTCTTGCTGCAAGGCAACATCTCTAACCAGTACGCAGCCCTCCTCTGTTCTAAATGACTAAAATGTCTTTAAAACCACAAGTAGACGTGCTAAAAGCATTTCTTCTAAAAAAAAAAAATTAAAAAATGAAGATGTTTGCACCATTGCCAGATGCTATTTTTTTACTACAACTAGAAATCTACAGCATCGTGCGGTACAGTCTGGATTTCCGTCTTTTTTCTGATTGGTTATTTTTGAGCTGCCTAGTCCCGCCCCTCAAGTGCCTCTCTACCTGTGAGTTACCAGACTCATTCTCTGTGCAGAGGACAAGTCTGGCAGGCCAGGCTAGTACCCTGATGCAGTCAGCCAGAGAGGTGGCTACGCTAGGCTAGTCACATAAACAGAGTTGAAAATAAAAACAACGACTGACAAATTTTCATTAAGTTAAGATCTGAGCCTCTGAAAATCCTGACCAGCGCTCTGATAAGGAGCCATCAACCTCCCAGGTCAGCTCACTGGGTCCTTTGCACTGTTAAAACACCCAAAATGACCAAAAGCTATAAATCTATAAACGAGTTAACATGCTGTGATTACTGCACTGATCAAGGGCCTCCTCTTTGGGCTGCTGTTTCTTTTCTAGTTCATGTTCCTCTGCTACCTGTTTTCCTCCTCATGTGCTGAGGAGAGCTACTCTGTCTTCTCCTGCTCTACCTGGCTCAGCCCTGAAACACTCAGCTGAAGAGAATCACAATCAGCAGCTGAAGGAGGAAAGGGCTCAAGTCTCCTGGAACAACTCCTCAAGGAGCAGCAGACTAGAGACATGTCTCTGGCCTGATGTCTCCTCGGCTTGCATCTTAACATGCGTGTAGCCGATGTGTGTTTTGGTGTCTTAGTATTTAGCGTCTGGTTAGTGTGTGTGTGTGTGTGTCTGAAGAGGGGGAGTCCCATTTTAGAAATGCAGGTGAGGTCCTGCTTAAAACCTCTGGAGTTTGCAGGAGACACTTGTTCAAGCTGGCTTTTGTACGACCTTTTTCACCACTCTCTCTTTATTCTGCTCTCCCCACCTATTCCACCTTCCCCAGGATCCACTGATTTCCCTCTTTCCTGTTCTCTCTCTCTCTCTCTCTTAACATTTTTTAATCACAATTGTCCATTTTTTTCTCATTTTAAATATATTTTTAAAACGTGTCCTCCATGTTACCCCAGGTCCCCTAGACCTCTGGGTTGGAACAGCTCCCCTTCTGTGTCAGGACGCAAACTGATCATCAGACAAGGCCAAGATCATGATAAACTTTATTTTTCTTAAATTTACTTTATTTAAAAATAAAACAAGAGCAAACAGAACATACACACAAAATAAATGTGAGGGAAAAGGAGCAGAGAGTCGCCATGTTCATGACAAACTCGGCGTTGTGGTGTGTGACGTACGCTGCTCAGCGCTGATTGGCTCTGTTAGAATTCTCAGGGGGTGGGGCTATTTGAATAGAGTTCCCTGACCCTTTCTCTGTGCAGAATTAAACAGGAGAAGTCTGGCAGGCCAGGCTAGAGATGTTCAGGTTGAGACGTTCATGAGAAATACTAAAGTTGTTCCGGTGCACCTAAGAAAAAAATGTTAGGCGCACAATTTGCAACCAGTGCAAAAAGTTAGTCTAGAGCAGGGTAACTCAAATGTAACGGTCCGAGGGCCACTCTACAAAACGACCTGGAAGCTCGAGGTCCATTTGGGGGGACTACAGCTAGATTGTCAGAGAAATCTCAACACCTACACTTTAAAAAAGCATGCTATGCCCTTGAGGTGGAGCCGGGGGGAGTGTAGTGGATCATACGCTAGAGAGGCCCTAGTTGCGGGTTTCTCCCCCCCCCCCCCCCCCCCCCAAAAAAAACCTGGAGAAATTCTTGCAGATCTCAACTGAGTCATACGCTGTGCTAATCACCCTCTCCGTGTCAAGCACCGAACTCAGTGTTTTGAAGAGTATCCGCTGGTCGCCTGAGGCTGAAGAGATAATACCAGGAAAATAGTTAATTCTTGCCCTCTTAACTGCCTTGTTGTAACAAGCTAGCTTGGACCTAAACAGCTCTAAAGAGACTTGGTCTGTCTTTCCTCCACACTCTTTCAGCCCTCCTGCAGGCACATCTAGTCAGTCTTGTTTCCTCTGAAGTCCAACGTTCAGATTTGTTCCACGACTTGACAGAAGTAAGGGGAGCAATCTCATCCAAGACTGATGTACATAGTGAGTCAAAACGATCACAGAACAACTTTTTCAATCGGGGCTGAATACGACGGCCACTCGGAGACAGCTGCAGAGACTTCAGATACCTTTTGAGCCTTCAAAAACCGGTGGAGCTCTGGCACAGCTGTTCTCACTACGGGTTGAGTCGCGATATCACAATCAAAGTGCAACACGATCAGAAAATACAGCATCAATCACATTGGCACTGAAAGAAGGAATCCCATAGGAGAGGACAGAATGTGACCAAGCTTGTGTGTGGGCCCAGTCTTCCACAGTAGATTAAGAGCATCAAGCAGATGAAAAAAGTCCTTCAAGACCTGAACGTCAGGTCAGCACACACATGTATGTAAAGATCCTCCAGAATTGAGACGTGATCATATTTGGGCATGAAAATTGACAGAAGTTCAGAAAAGTCCATTAATGGCCAATAACTAAGAATTCCTAAAAATTGGAGTCCAATCCAAAGTCAAACATTGGAAGCTCCAGGAAGCTTGAGGTGAATTTCATTTCATTATGTGAAAGGCTGCCAAGCTGAAACAGCTGCAAAATGGTAGCCTGGCCTGCCAGACTCCTCCTGTTTAATTCTGCACAGAGAAAGGGTCTGGGAACGCTCCTGTTCAAATACCCCCAGCCCCCCAGAATTCTAACTGAGCCAATCAGCGCTGAGTAGCAAACGTCACACGCCACAACGCCGAGTTTGTCATAAACATGGCGACTGAAGCGGAGTTCACTGCGGCTCTTTCCTCAGGTATAAATGACTTGAATGTCTTTAAAACAACAAGTAGAAGAGGTAAAAGCCTTTCTTCTAAAAAAGGATGTTTGCGCCATCGCCAGACGCCATTTTTGACTACAGCTAAAAACCTACAGCGTCGTGCGGTACAGTTGGCATTTCCGTCGTTTTTGTGATTGGTTATTTTTGAGCTGGCTAGTCCCGCCCCTCGTGCCGCTCTGCCTGTGAGTTACCAGACTCTCTCTGTGCAGAATTAACCAGAGGAGGGCCTGGCAGGCCAGGCTAGCAAGGTGGGACTTTTGTTTAAGATGAAGGCAACATGTAACCTTAAAGCATGTTCCCTCAGGGTCATTGTGGTCAGCTGACCAAAAATTGCTCATCGTCCCTCACACCTGATTTAAGACTCGTGGTGATTGTGCTTTTCAGGTCCTTGCACCCTCTCTCTGGAACCAGGTCCACCTCACAAACAGTCCCCATCACTGGCAGTCTTTAAGAGTAGGATGGAGACTCATTTCTACAGGATGGTCTTTTCCTGATGCTTTTGGTTTCTGGTTTTTATTCTTTGTTTTGATTTCTTTAACTTTTTAATTTTATTTCATCTAAATTTCATCTAATTTGCATTTTATTGTTCTCACTAATGTCTATGTTCTCATTTTTAGTGTTTTTATGACTTAATAGCCTCTTTTATAAGACACACCGTGCCGGCAAATTGGCGATATATTACCGCAATGGTATGTCTATAAACGCGCCATGCCGGCATGGCGTTGCGAGAATATTGCGGCATTCGTTCCGCCTCGCTTGGCAGTAATATTGCTGTAATGGTCTGTCGTATGCGCCGTGGCGCAACAGAGGCAGATGTCATGATGACGTGGGGAGTTATTGCTGAGCTCCGGCTGGCAAATTTATTGAAAATGAAAGTAAACACAGGCAATAAGGTTTGCTTTTTGAACAAAATCAGCAGAGATGGCAAACTGGAGCGCCGCAGCGCTCCATGAGCCTCTCTGTTAGAGCTGAAGCTCAGATCACCAGAGACTGCATAGGGACTGATGGAGACAGACACCATTAGGAGCTGCTTGTTAAAAAAAAGTAACGATCACAGCTTCAATCGCACTAAAAAGCAAGTTATGTCCAAGGTAAACGGAAGTCTGCGGCAGCGCAGAGACCGCCCCCATACCCCCTTTATGCCGCCATCACCTAATCTTTTATAAAACTGCCACGATTGCGCCACATTACCGCCACGGTCTGATCTTATAAACAACCTTTATCCTCCCCAGGGAGCTGCGGCAAATCCTGTTTTGCAAACGCTCTGGTCCTGTAAAAACTGCTTTTATCTTCGTAACGTGTCCTGTCCAGCGCCTTAGACCCCTTTGAGGGTGGTGGAATGCACTATAGAAATAAAGCATGACGATGAAGAACCTTTGAACCTCTAACAGAAGATACTGTTTTAGTTGATTTAAGGGAATAAAGGTTATGCTACTTAAATTCAGCTGCCTTGTCTTCTTTAGCTGGGTGAAGTTCAGATGAGGTTTGAGCGATTCGGGGACTAAAACGGTTTAGCAGCCAGTTAAAAGGTTAAGGTGGGTGTCCCTTCCTAATCAGATTAAGATTGTGTGTTCCCATAAAAACATTCCCATGAGATCCCACCTTTTGAACAGTTACTCATTTAAACAGTAGCAGAACATGATGCTAGAACATTGACTCCTCAACAACAGGACTTCCCACATCCCAGCTGGACGTCCAAAACCCCTCCTTTGATTTTGTAGGTAAAAGATTTCTAGTCAGCCGCTGCCAGAAACACCGCTCACCCAAAGCCCTTTGCAGCGAAGTCCATTATCATCATCACTTGTGGTGATGAATTCCCTCTGATGGTGGCAGAACCGCAGCAGCCTCCACTCATGATGACATTCTGCTCTTGTTGGCAGCAACTCCCAATTAGATGGCTTATTCCCAACAGCCAGCATGTGCACATCCAACACACCCTCCAGGATCCTCTTAAGTGTATAGAGCTGGTCCAGTTTTCCACGGCCAGGACGAAAACCACATTGTTCCTCCTGAATCTGAGGTTCAACAATCTGATGGACCCTCCTCTCCAGAACCCCTGTATAGAACTTACCAGGAAGGCTCAGGAGTGTGATCCCCCTGTAGTTGGAACACACCCTGCGGCCCCCCTTTTTAAATAAAGCAAGATGGCTGAAGGTGACTCTCAGCCCAAGTTTATCGAGGGACTGGGGAACCGGCGTCCTGGCAGGCGCCGTGCTCGGCTGCTGACAACTGGTGACGGTGACCAGGTGGGATATGTTATCCTAACAGTCTGGAACTCTTGTGAATTATTTTCTGATAGATATAAACAGCTGTTATTCTTGGTAATGGAAAGCAATTAGAAACATCTGCATATTTGGCTGTGAGCGATGCCTCCGAATGGCGACTGCGGCTCCCAGGTGCCGCTGGGAAATAATTACATCATCAAGGCTGAGGCTGCAGGACCGCTGGTGATCTGTGAAGAGGGATCAGAGCTGGAGTTGATTACATTATCATCACTGTCACGTTAGTCTGAATCATTCCAAACTCAAGTCACTGCTGCAGTTTCATCCTCACGTCTTCAGTTGTTGGAGGTTTATTCCTCAGAAATAATTGATTTAATATGAATGAATGAATGATCTTCTCAGCCTGTCATCAGCGCTGCACATATCTGTTAATGATCCATTCAATGAAACAAGGTGTGAAACACCTGAAGCATGCAGGATGTTGGACACTTAAGACCTGGATCAGGTGTTCGCTCTTTGGACAACAGAACCGTATTTTTCTGTTTCATTAAATCCTCTAAAGAAATCAGAGTTTTACCCTAACAGCTAAGAAGGTGACTTAAGACCTTTACTGGGTCACAGGGTTTATGAAGGTTTTCTACACCAGAGTGACCCATTGGTCAGTTTAAAGATGCAATATGTAACAGAGAAATAATCACCATACAGCCTAATGTCTCTGTCCTGTAGGATGGAAGGTTGTACTGAAACAGGTTTTATTGTTAGCTGGTGGGGGGTGTCAGCTGTTTACCTTAAAAAAAACTAAAGAGGGACGTAGCCTGCACCGAGCTAACGCTGCTGCGCTAGCATTTGTATTTCGATACTTGTAAATAAAAATCTCCAGAGTTGTTTAACCCTCACAACACCTTTTAATTTTCTAACGATGTTTGAGCACAAAATAATGATAATAATAATAATAATAATAATAATAATAATAATAATAATAAGGCACGTACAAAACTTCCTATGGAAATATTATATAATATTTCATATGTTCCCATTTTTATACACAAATTTCCTTCTTGGCTGAAGCCTTAACAAAATATAGTAAAACATTTGTGTTTCTGAGATGTAACCCCTTTATTTCCAGGTTTATGTTAATTATCAGAATTGTGAATAAATGTAAAAACAAAAATAGAAAAATCAATTCATTTTTTTGTGTTTTATGTTCAGATGACCTGTTTTGGGGTTAAACTGTGACAGCCTTGGAGTGTCACAAATGAGCATATTCGGGGAACATAAACACACTTCATATTAATTCAGACAGAGTTAAGTAGTTTATAAACGTGAACTTATTTCTGTTTTCTTCAATGATTATACAAGACAAGGTATGAAAGAAATGACGGGATGTAATGGATTAAGTGATTGAATGTAGGGGATGAAGTGATGGGATGGAAGTTAGACGTTTTAGCAGAACCATTCTTAAGTATCTGAGAGGGTTTCTGGAGTCTGGCTTGTAAAATCAATTTGGCTGTATGGTTTGATATGCTAGAGATTTGTTTATAAAACCATCCAACGCAATTTGTGTCGAGTCTACACACCCTTGTGTGGAGATCGTTGTGCGACCCAGGGGTCAAGAGGTTGGGATGGACACTGCCAATGGCGTGGACCTCTAGGTACCAGGATCCCGTAGATTAGGGGGCAGCAGTAGCTCAGGTGGTAGAGTGGGATGCCTCATGATCGGAGGGTCACGGGATAGATTCCAGCTCCTGCCAGGGGTATTCTGCTGTTGTGTCCTTGGGCAAGACACTTCACCCAACTAGCCTGTGTTGGTGGTGGTCAGAGGGGCCGACGGCGGCTGTGGCTACAAAGTAGCTTACCATCACTGGCAGTGTGTGAATGTGGGAGTGCATGCAAGTGTCTTTGAGTGTCCTAAAAAGCGCAATATATGTTTGATGTATTATTATTTATTATTAGCTCCGATATGACCCGTCTAATCTGAGATCTCTCCAGGTCATGACAGGAAGCTGGAATGCTTGTTTTGCATCGGAGGCTGTTAGGTGTCTGTGATAAGTGCTATATAAATAAAGTTTACTTACTTACTTAAAAGAGCGGTTCACCGAATTGGCCGAACCGGGAGTCAGCTGGAAACTGAATTACATCTGGAAACAATTCTGTTTTATCACCTGTCTTATTTATAAACTGGTACAAATCAGAATTTGACACGTTTGAAGGCATTAGCAAAACACCCCAAATTCACTCCTTCCCTCAGATACAAAGAGGTTAACCCTTTGTGAAGTGGAAATGTGTTTAACAGCTACATGAAGCAAAATGTTAAACATTAATAATAATCTTATTATAATGTGTATGAGTATACTGACAAATTAACTTATTTCAGAAAAAACTCCAAATTTTTTTATTTTTCCAAAGGTAATGTCAAGCTAAACATCTTTTGAGGTGAGATGTATTTCAAGGTTAACGAATGTAATCTGGAATATTTGGGCTTTTAAGAATTAAATTCTGATTTTCTATACTGCAATTTTATGTAGAAATTGTGTGTGTGTGTGTGTGTGTGTGTGTGCTCTGTCTTCTCCATCCTCAGTGAGTCGTGGTGGATGGCTGCTTATACTGAGCCAGGATCCTCTGGAGGTTTCTTCCTGTTAAAAGGGAGTTTTCCTCTCCACTATTGCTGCATGCTTGCTTAGTATGAGGATTGCTGTTAAGACTCTGACACTAGTCAGTGACTCGATGCAACCTGCTGGGTTTCTTATATAGGAAACTTGTTACTGATTGGCTTAATGACCTGACCTGTGTTGGAATGTTTACTGTGTGAAGGTCCGTGAGATGACTTTGGTCCTGATTTGGAACTTTCCCTCTGGGATTAATAAAGTATTTTTGAATTTGAATTTGAATTTAGAAAAAAACTTGAATTGAATTGAATTTGACACTGTCAACCATGGCTTCCTTTAGTACATACTCTCTAGCATGGGCATCACACGGAAAGCACACTCTTGCTTTGAATCGTACCTGACAGGATGATCATTCAGTTCAAATTGGCTAAAACAATCTTCTGCTGTTCACCATCTTGCCACAGGAGTCCCCCAGGGCTCTGTACTAGGACCTCTTCTCTTTGTCATATAAACCACCTCACTGGGTGAGATCATTCGATTGCATGGTTTCTCCTACCACTGCTATGCTGACGACACCCAGCTCTATCTGTCATTCCCGCCAGATGGCCTCACAGTCTCTACACGAATCTCAGACTGTCTTTCTGACATATCAAAACAAATGAAATCCCACCATCTCCACCTCAACTTCTCAAAAACTGAATTACATCATCCCAGCAAAACCATCCATATGACACAATACCTCAATCCAAAATGATTCCCTATCTCTGTCTCCTTCAAAGGCAGTTTAAAATTTGGGTGTTGTGATCGATGACCAGCTGACCTTTATAGATCACGTTGTCCCGGTCGCCCGTTCATGCCGTTTCGCACTGTATAATAGGGCTGGACGATAATTCAGTAATGATGTATGCTGCTGATGATGGGTGCTGGTCAGTGTGTTCCGAGGGTCGGGCCGTGGTCCGTTTGGTCCGTCGACGTGGCGAGAAACCCGCCCCCACACAAGGACCCTCTCCCCTTTGGGATTCCTCCACGCGCCGCCAGCCGGGCCTGCGGCCCGTCAGCCCTCGGGTCGAGCCCCGACGGGACGGCGCTGACGGAGGAAAGGAGAGAGAGCCGGGGGGAAGGGAACGCACCTGTCGGCGGGGAAGCCGGGCCCGGAATACAAGGTTCGAGGGTGCTAGGGCGTCGGAGGAGCGCGCCGGGCCCCTCCGCGTCCCGCACCTCCGTCACCCGTAACCCCGGTCCCGCCGGCCGTCCACAGCCCAGTCACCACGACCCCCAATGTCTAGGGTGGGGGTCGCTATATAGGTGCGGGCAGTTTAGGACCGACGGGGCGCACAGGGTAACGGGGGTTCGGCAAGCTACGGGCGCAAGGAGTTGGGTCGGCTCGGCGTGCCTCCGGCGCTTTCGGACGACGGCAGGGGAGTCGGGACGACCGCGCTGTTGTGTCCCGCATCCCAGCCTCCCCGGCCGGAGGCCGAGCAGGTCGAGGGCGTACGGGGCCCGGCGGAGGCCCGGCGGCACCTTGCCGCCTTGGAGCCTCGGGAGGGTGGGTGGTGATAGGTGGAGGGGCGGAGCGCAGCGACAGGTACCAGGTCCTCACCGACGCGCAGAGTCGCCTCGGTGGGGCGCGATAGTAAAAAAATGGGTCAATAAAAACTTTGATTAAAAAATTGTTCCTTTTTTCCCTTTATAGCCTATCAAGTAGCTTGATACTAGATGCATTACCTCCCAACCAATCAACAACACAGATCCAGGAATGTTCCGTCACCATGCCCTCAACTCTCAAACTTAGACAGCACATGACTTAAACAAGATGTTGCAGCAAAAAGAGGCAGAAGAAATTGTCTCAAAAGAATTATTTAGTTTTACAAGTCCTTTGCTAAATTTGTTATGGGAGCTGAGGCAGTTTATTTTCCCATTTTTTCTTCCCCTCCCATAGCGCTGTTAGGGCTGTGGCTGACTGGCTGTCAGTCTTTGCCGCTAATACGCTCAGCACTAGTGAGGCATTGATCACGAACCAAACAGCTCTTTATAGAGCCGGCTCTTGAGACAATCTCACTGAGAGAGAGGGTAGAAGCAGCATCTTTCATATCTGAAGTCTACAAAGTAACACTGCTCACGCCCGTTTTTGTTAATCAACTATGGGAGGACAGCACAGACTTCTCCACGCATCTTTTGCCCTGCCCACATGCTTGGAGATTCCCGCTTTCCCGAGAAGTGTGTGTGAAAGTTGAAGTGAGCGACACACACACACGCACACACACACACACACACACACACACACACACACACACACACACACACACACACACACACACACACACACACACACACACACACACACACACACACACACACACACACACACAGTGTATCCATAGGGTAAAAAAAAACTGAAGCCAGTAAACATGAGCGACCCAAAAGTTTTCTTGTACTCCTGAGAAGCCACTACATGTTTTTGTTTTACTCCAATATCAGGTGAAGTAGGCTAGGGGCTAATGCTGAGCTAACAATAGGGACGGTGAATTACAATCTTCTGGTGCAGATCTTTAACTGGAAACAGCCATGAAACTCACCAAACGGGAGTCAGAAAGTGACTGCAGTAACCACAGGATATCTTTCTTACATACTGCACCTTAAAGACCAGGTTTACTGAGTTCGGTTTTATTTTTGAAAAACGATCTCTAGGATCGCGAGAGCTTTTTTAGTGCAAAGATTGTCTCACAATACAATCATTTATACTAGACCACTGTAGATGTGTTGGAGAAAGCAGGTAAACTTAACCTTTAAAGGCTTCAACAAGTGAAAATTGTATTAATTCATTTACTTATCTATTTAAAGTGGATATTTATTCTATTCTAAAGAATAAAATAAGAACACAACAACAGGATAGATCTGGGGTCTACACATACAATACATACACATTACTTGCTTTTTATTCTAAACAAACCAGGCGCTAGACATTGGTGATGTTGGTCTAGTGATCTACGGGACGCACCAATACACGAAGAGCGACTGGATGTGCAGCTGTAAACCTATTTTTGTAAGGTTCTTGTACAGCAAAGGTTTTAAGTTCTATGGCTGACATTTATATTTCTGTAAAGGTTTAATCTGAGCTTTTCTGCGGTGAAAACAACTAAGGACACTTTCAACATCGACTTCACCCTAATTCTTTTATAAACAAGCCCGTTTCAGCCTGGAGACGTACCATCCATCCCAAAACCTTCTGTAGGAACTAAAAACCAGTAAACGCCATCTGATACTAGAAAGCATTCAACTAAAACTGGTTTTAGAGGACTTTATCAGACTAGCTTTTGTGTTTTTGTCTAATGTTAATAAACCACAAGTACTAGTCAGGTGTCTCCTTAAAGTATTAGTGAATAAAATAATAATGTGCAGGCCCAGTAAACTAACACAGTGTTTCACTAAATCATCAAATCAAACTTACTTAACTCATGAAAACACATGGATATTTCAAAACAATCTACTTTGTGAAACTTTCCTCTGGCCACATTTCCTCAACTCAAACTGCTCTGGACAGACGTACAAACACACGAACATTTAGTAAATGCGTCCACCCACAGATGAAGACACCAGACATTTGTTATGGTGATAATTAATTCTGTTTTCCCAGAGACACAAAAGATCTGTCTCTCTGATGTTTCATGTAGTCCAAATTCTCACTTTGAGTCTTTAAAGTGAAACTTTGCTGATTTCTGTCTTCCATGTGAAAAATGCATTCAGACATCCTCGTCTCCTGCATGCTGCCAGTTTAATTTAAAATAAAAGAAATTGCCGTTTACCCATTTTTTCCCCACACAAACTTCTGCAGCGTGCCACTCGAAGGCTTGAGGTCCCATCAATGCCTTTTATTTTGAACAGATTCTTTAAAATGAGGGGATGAGAACATCTGTGTTACAGACACATCCACATGCAGAGAAAGAACAAGCTCAGCTTGACTAAATACAGGGTTCCTACAGGTTTCATCAAGTTAAAGAGAAAACAGCAATACCAATAAATACATAAAATAATCAAAATAAAATAAAGGAGCTCAGACTAGATAAAAATGTAGGAATGGAGGATTTCGGTTGCTAGGCTAGAGAAGGGTAGAAGAAGGAGCATAGTTATGGTGGATAAGCCAAGCGGAACATATGAGTTTTGAGTTGGGACTTAAAGGTTGAGAATGAGTTGATATTGCGGATGCCAGACGGGAGAGTGTTCCAGAGTTTAGGGGCTGGGTAACTGAAGGGTCTGGCTCCAGTGTTGCTGAGGTGAATACAGGGAACAGATAAGGAAAGGAGGATGTTGATCGAAGTGATTGAGCGGGAGTGACGACGAGGATGAGATTAGAAATATATGGAGGAGCGAGATCGTGGATGACTTTGAAAGTGTACAGAAGAATTTGAAAGTCAGTTAGGTATTTAACAGGGAGCCAGTGAAGTTGGTGCAAAGCAGGAGAGATGTGATCGTAGATGGAGGTCTTGGTGATTATACGGGCGGTGGAATTCTGGACCAGCTGAAGTTTATTGAGTGACTTTAGGGGGAGACCGGAGAGGAGGGCATTACAGTAGTCGATGCGGCTGGTGGCAAGACTGTGAATCAAAATAGCAACAGAGTGTTGGCTGAGGGAGGGGCGGAGTTGATTGATATTGTGGAGATGGAAGTAAGCAGTCTTAGTAATATTGTTGATGTGAGGTATGAATGATAAGGTATCCAAAATGACGCCCTAGCTCTTGGCTTTAATGGTAGGGGAAAGTGTGGTGTTATTGAAGCTAAGTGAGTGAGGCGACTGAAAGTTTTTGTTGAGGAGAGAAAAAAAGAGTTTTAGAATTTCCACTGTTGGGAGTAGATGAGACCGGAGTAGTAAGCTGACTCAGTGTAGGCGACAGAATCTTTGTAGCGAGCTAAGTGGGCGGTGTACATGTCTTTGTGAACAGAAAGTCCCGTTCTCCTGTAGAGATGCTCCAGCCGTCGGCCTTCAGCTTTCAAAGTCCTAAGATCAGGGGTGAACCAGTGGGCAGAGGTAGAGAAACTGACAGAACGGGTTTATAATGGAGCCAAGGTGTCAAGGATGTTATGTAGACTGGAGTTATAGTGGTCAGTCAGTTCATCAGGACAGGGAAGTATATCAAAAAGCTAAGGGATAAGAGTTGGGACGAGAGAGTTCAATTCAAAGATACTTTATTAATCCCAGAGGGAAATTAGAGTTTAAGTACACACAATTCTGAGGTCAGACATACATACATAGACACATGACAAGAATTCGTGACTGTGGTCATTCGCAACCCGAGCCGCGCATCCTTAATAGATCGAGAGGGTTTACAGTGGTGTGAAAAACGATTTGCCCCTTCCTGATTTCTTAATCTTTTGCACGTTTGTCACACAAAATGTTTCTGATTATCAAACACATTTAACCCTTAGTCAAAGATAACACAAGTAAACACAAAATGCTGTTTTGAAATGATGGGTTTTATTATTTAGGAGAGAACAAAATCCAAACCTACATTGCCCTGTGTGAAAAAGTAATTGTCCCCCTTGTTAAAAAATAACCCGACTGTGGTGTTTCACACCTGAGTTCAATTCCTGTAGTCACCCCCAAGCCTGATTACTGCCACATCTGTTTCAATCAAGAAATCACTTAAATATGAGCTGCCTGACCCAGAGAAGTAGACAAAAAGCACCTGAAAAGCTAGACATCATGCCAAGACCCAAAGAATTTCAAGAACAAATGAGAACAAAAGTCATTGAGATCTATCAGTCTGGTAAAGGTTATAAAGCCATTTCTAAAGCTTTGGGACTCCAGCGAACCACGGTGAGAGCCATTATCCACAAATGGCAACAACATGGAACAGTGGTGAACCTTCCCAGGAGTGGGCGGCCGACCAAAATTACCCCAAGAGCGCAGAGACAACTCATCTGAGAGGTCACAAAAGACCCCAGGACAACTTCTAAAGAACTGCAGGTCTCACTTGCCTCAATCAAGGTCAGTGTTCACGACTCCACCATAAGAAAGAGACTGGGCAAAAATGGCCTGCATGGCAGATTTCCAATACGCAATCCACTGTTGAGCAAAAAGAACATTAGAGCTCGTCTCAATTTTGCTAAGAAACATCTCAATGATTGCCAAGACTTTTGGGAAAACACCTTGTGGACTGATGAGACAAAAGTTGAACTTTTTGGAAGGCAAATGTCCCGTTACATCTGGCGTATAAGTAACACAGCATTTCAGACAAAGAACATCATACCAACAGTAAAATATGGTGGTGGTAGTGTGATGGTCTGGAGTTGTTTTGCTGCTTCAGGAACTGGAAGGCTTGCTGTAATAAATAGAACCATGAATTCTACTGTCTACCAAAACATCCTGAAGGAGAACGTCCGGCCATCTGTTCGTCAACTAAAGCTGAAGCGATCTTGGGTGCTGCAGCAGGACAATGACTCAAAACACACCAGCAAATCCACCTCTGAATGGCTGAAGAACAACAAAATGAAGACTTTGGAGTGGCCTAGTCAAAGTCCTGACCTGAATCCTACCGAGATGCTATGGCATGACCTTAAAAAGGCAGTTCATGCCTGGAAACCCTCAAAGCTGAATTACAACAATTCTGCAAAGATGAGTGGGCCAAAATTCCTCCAGAGCGCTGTAAAAGACTCGTAGCAAGTTATCGCAAACGCTTCATTGCAGTTATTGCTGCTAAGGGAGGCCCAACCAGTTATTAGGTTCAGGGGGCAATTACTTTTTCACACAGGGCAATGTAGGTTTGAATTTTGCTCTCTCCCTAAATAATAAAAACCACATTTCAAAACTGCATTTTGTGTTTACTTGTGTTATCTTTGACTAATGGTTAAATGTGTTTGATGATCAGAAACATTTTGCAGTGTTTCCCCTAGGAATTTTTCCAGCTGTGGTGGTGGGTGGGTGGGGTATTATGACACATCTCAACTTTATGTTAATATTGTTTTATTTGATGCACTCCACTTTGATCTGCACCAATCCAGCAACTGCTGCATTTTAATAACTAGTATTAAAGGTGAATACACCAATATTTCCACAAAAATAATTTCTGTTTTAAACTCAGTGACACACTTTGCAGGGGGGATTTGGCATTTAATTTTTCTTGGCGTCTGGAAAAACATCTCCTTCTGTCCCCTTTGACTTTCTGCCCCCTTTATTTTGATCCAAGATCATTACTGGGCTGGCCCTATTAAAAACGTTCTACACCCCTGCATAGTAGACTTAATGAAGTATTTTTATGCCAGTATAAAAATGACAGAAACACAAATTTACATATTTGGCATTACTGACCAATATCTTTGATTTAATTTATTTGTTAAGAACATCAAGATGCATTACAGTGAACATTATAATAAAGTACATTTTTCAAGTGCAGATTGGAGACAACCCATAGAAGCACTGATTTGATCTCATTTCAGAGAAAAATAGAACAGATCAGATGCATCTAATAAATAAAATTACTAACATAAACTCAGGAATCAGTTTCTTTGCTTCATTGTTCTGGTGCTGAAAATATCACTGATGTGGATCAAAGGACATACACAGATTAATGCACCTTATTATTTGGAAATTAGTGGGTGTGGTTTACACCAATACATTATTTTAAATCTGAAATTGATATGGATTGATCAGAAGTTGCTATGTGTATTGTTTATTTGAAAACTATTTACAGAGCAGCCTCAGAATTGAGATTAAATATTTTTGATCACAATAGTAAAGGAACTATTACAGAACAAGTTTTTCAGTAAAATCAGAACATTAATATTTAAGTGCATGAATTAATGCATCTGAACTCATGCAGTAGGAACTAGGAAATATGAAATACTAGAACCAGACACAACTTTTTATAATTTTAATTGGATTAAACAGATTTTTTCCTCACGTTGATGGCATTTTCCCACACACAGTTAAACAAAACAATGTTGATTGAGGTGTGTGTGAGAGATTTAGGGAGAGGGAGAGAGTTAAAATAATAAAAAATAAATAAATAAACCCGACCGGAGCGGAGGCAGTGACCAACGCAGCACGAGCCGTTTTCAGCTCTGTCTTGTCAAATGCACCACGTACGTTACGAAAAAAATAATTTTAAATATTCAACCGAAATAGAGACGAGCTGAAAGTAACCGCTCAGGCCAAACAGCAGGAATCCCGACACCAAAACAACGAATATCCAGACATCTTCAGAATCCTCTACAGACAGTTGAGAGAGGCAGATCAGGTTCCACTGTTTCCAGGAGTCCATGATATGCCCAGCTGGCTCTGTCCCAGAGGGACACCTGGGAGCCGCTTCCCCCATTATCATCGTTGAAAAAAATTTGTCAATCGCGTTGAGAGACCAACTGACCAGGTCCATTTTTAATAATTTCCAGTTTCCAACAAAAATGCAGAAAGCGCCATGCACACAAAGACAGGACAAAGAGCCTTGGGATGAGGAGAGAGGGAGAGGAGAAAAAAAGCGTCTGTCCTCTCCAAGAGCCGGAAGAAAAAGTTCTGAGTTTGGAAATGTTTATAAGATGAAGCTCACTAATCTGAACGTTCTGTTGCTTATGAAACACTTCTCTCTCTCTCTCTCACACACACACACACACACACACACACACACACACACACACACACACACACACACACACACACACACACACACACACACACACAAATCCACAATCACACACACACACACACACACACACTTTAAAAC
The DNA here is from genome assembly GCF_043380555.1 of Nothobranchius furzeri. Taxonomy (NCBI): domain Eukaryota; kingdom Metazoa; phylum Chordata; class Actinopteri; order Cyprinodontiformes; family Nothobranchiidae; genus Nothobranchius; species Nothobranchius furzeri. Next base: position 39,616,936 of record NC_091750.1, on the reverse strand, counting down.
ATGATAAATTAGTTATGAGCTAGCGAACTCTACAGGCTTAGCACAGAGCAGCCAGGTCAGGAGATCCAGCTGAACTGACGGTCCTGATGAAGCATCAGGGCATCTGGAAAAGACAGCCGGCTGCCTAAGCTAACCGCCAAAATATTTGTATTTACTTTTCTGTCACACCACTTCAACTAATGGTGCACGAAGCTTCTGACCTTCTGCAGCAACCTTTTCCAAACAAGTCCAAGGCTGTGAGGCCCCCCCACTGCGTGATGCCTCTGAACTGACCCCTCCTAAAGCATGACAGTGACTCCACATACATCACCTTACAGGCCCCCACTGAGCATGCTCATCAGCTGCAAATACCAGCAGTCTGCGCCGCCATGGTCAAATGAGCATTCTGGGAGATGTGTTGGGAGGATTGGCCTGATCAGTAAAAATGTGTGTGTTCTGCAGGCAGAAGGTCTCTTCTCTGATTGGCTCTACTGGCCAGGTGTCCTTGAGCATAACACTGACCCCTGAAGGGCCACTAGTTTACCTAAAACTCTTTTACTAAGAATAAAAGTAGGAATTTGCATTTTCATCAGTAACAAACGCCGATAAAGAGTTTCGTGTCTGATCTGATTGTTTGGTAATAAAGTGAATTAAAAACAGGAGAAAATGACATGCAAGTATTTATGAGTAAGTTTTTAAAGGACACGATTATTGGGATTAACTTTGTTAGGAGACTGGATGGATTACCTTCCATAACTAAAGCCTTTCACATCAGAACAGAGGTGAAACTGCAAACAGGAAGCAGGTGGACGAGGACTAATCAGCACACAAACACAGAGATGGAAATAAAAATGGATTCACAGATGAAAAATCCTGATTAAGATCTTCACAACTGCAAAAACAGATCGAGTCAACTATCGTTCTCTATCATAGAGGAGCATTCTGCTTGTGCCTTTGTCTTGTTGGGCCGCTAATCCCTCGGGCAACAAACAGAAAACATCCGTCAGAACGGATGAACCTGCAGGCCGTGAGCCCCGGCTGTTGTGGAAGGAAATGTTGATGCTAGCTGGCGTACCTGTCACAGAAAGCTGCACGTGCAGCTCAAAAACGAGGTGGCTGGTGTCACACGGGTCTGCAGAGGAAGGCTGATGAATACAAGCACAGTGTGAGTCTCATCAGCATTTTCATACCCACACACAGGCTAACCAGCTTTATGTTTTTTATTAATGTTTGATTATTTATCTGTTTTAGGGCCTGCCAATCATCCTTATTATATCAGAACTCCGTTCACATTCACATTGGTTAGTGAAACACCACGGAGTATCAGGGATGCTCCTGCTTTTAAAAACTAGTACGTTTTAAAATCTCTGATGGAAGTTGATGGCATTGATCCGTAGCAACCACTGAGAAAGCTGGTCTGCTAAAAGCCATTTTACATTTTGGAAGGCTGCATTCCCCTCTGGTAGTTGACCTGGAGGCTCGCTGCATTTTTTCTGCACATAAAAGCACAAATTTCCACAGAGGAGCGGTAGCACCGTTTTGAGGTTTAAAACAGCTCAAAGCAGCAAAGTTGGAAAGCAAATTAGCTTAAAGCAGTGAGTGTGTTTACATGCAGCCAGTAACCCTTTTAAAACCCAAATATTCACAATAACCCGGTTCCGCGGGTCCATGTAAACACCGCCAAAAACCCGGATATGCTCATAACCGGGTTTTAAAAAACCCGGCTACTACACCTGGGGTAACCCTTTTCTAACCCGAATGTTTGGTCATGTAAACGCATATCGGGATATCCCCATCAAAGCGTGTGTTCTGCGCATGCTCTGTTCGCAAGGAATCTTGGTCTTTTGAGTAGCGAGACGTCTTGTACGCGCCAGAACACCGGAAGTAAACAACAAGTTGGGAGCAACATGGCGAGTCGCGGCACAGCACCACACTTTTGGAGTGACGAGGAAACCTCCGTCTTCATTGGTCTGGTGAAAAGTGTGTAGGGAGGGGCGGGCACTCCATGTGACTGGCCAATCACAGAGCATGAAGGCAGTCAGTTACCCAATGAGGATTTTTCTTCAGCACGATTACAGATGTTTACGAGTTTTACTCGTTTCATGCTCGTATTCATCAAAAATGCTTTATCCGTACTGGATACGCGTCTGAAATGAGTATCCGGCTCATCCCTAGCTGCAACCACCCTGCCCTGCCTCCTCCTCCTTGCTGCCTGCCGGCTGTGATCACAAGCAACAACAGAGTAGTTTCCGCTGCTTCTTCGGGAAACAGCGCAAAAAAATAAAATAAATAAAAAATAAATCTATAAAACGGGATATTGTAGGCGTTGAGCTGGGATTTCAGCCGTGGCAGGCCGTCACGGCTACGGCTATGTAAGGGAAACACTGTTAAAGGAGTCATTACCTGGTACTGCCATGGACGTCTACATCATATTATAGTCTTTTAGGCCATAAAATAAATTGTATGTTTTTGTATGAAGCCATTATGTAAAATTTTTTTAACACCAGATCACCACCAGTGTGAGAGGTTCTCCGCTCAATAACATCAGAGGAGGAGAAACAGCCAGCTGCTACCCCTTCAGTTTCAGGACAGACTACCAGAGTCCAAAAAAGAAAATGACCATCTGAAGTCATGGACAACAAAAGACGTCTGGACCTAGAAAACGAAGACTGGTGTTTAGTGCCATCTCAGATCAGGGTCCTCATGTATCAACCGTACTTACCAACAGATCTGTACGTATTCCATGCGTAGGAACTAGGGGTTGTACGAACTAGTCGACTAGTCGACTTCACGGCTCTGTAGTGACTTTTTATGCCTGTCATCAACTAGTCGCTGTCACGTGATAATGACTGACAAGATGCAGTCCTCGGAAAAGACAGCAGGTGATGAGCCCCTGCGCATCTGGATCGAGGCGGAGGCGACGCGCTGTGCGGTTACTGACACCGGCGGTAAAACGGACATTTAACCAAACTGTGACCTTTTTCCTCTTGCAATTTAACCTTCCCCTCACCCCCATCCTAATCTTAACCAGTTTGTGCATGCAAAGCTCTGATCATTGACGTGCGCTCCAGACATTGCGTCCTGAGCACCGCCAAATCAGGTGTCACCACCTCAAAAACAAATTAAACACGCGATTGTTCATGTCGGCTCAATTCCTTTCATGTTTTCTGTCTGTTATTTGTGCCTGATGCATTTCGCTGCTGCGGAGCGAGGCGCATCACCTGTTGTCCTCCGGTGACGCACCCCCAAGATTCCACTATCTCCACTCCACTCCGCTCCGGTATGAAGTCCGCAGCAAAAACTGTCCCGTTGTAGTCGGCCGGCGAGCAGCGGCACTCCGCTGTTTTTGCGGTCGGTAGATCTTTTAGAACTGCAGTTCAAAGGTAACTCATGAGGTGAATATATATGAACCCAGGTAGCAGTTTTTCTTTAGGATTGAGAGGAGATGCAGGAAGATAATAAACAGAGACAGGACAGAAAAATAGTCAAATACAAACAAGTTAGTTGTTGTACCTGGTGGTTGCAACAAACAGACACCATTGAAGGTAATCAGAAGTGAGGAACAGAAAATGAAATAATTATTTTAATGTTTAGAGCAGCAGGAAAGGCTGCAGATGCATCAGTGAGATTGCGGCCGCTGCGCAGGGGCAGGGGGGAGAGGACTGAAGTAGGATGCAGAAACTACCGTTGTTAAAAGAGATGTGTTTAACTTAGAAAATGTGGGCGCAATTTTAATTGTCAAAAACTCCAGCGAACCTACCGACCGACCCCCCCCCCCCCCCCCCCCCGCTTCCGGCGTATGACGTCATCAACGACTAGTCGAAGTCGACTCGACTTTCATTACTTGACTGTCGACTTTAAAAAAAATAAAGTCGTGCAGGCCCTAGTAGGAACTAATATACATATTGTGTGGTATTCATCATTTTGTACCAATGCGTGGAAATGCTCCTAAACATAAGAAACGAGGGAACCTCCACACCGAAGGTCTCAGTCATCCACACGTGTTCCTCCTCCACTAAATATTTTACCTGTTAAATGAATATTTCTGTGGAAAATCAGCCGAGTCACATAAGTGGTGCTAAACACCCGACAGGAATCTGACTTTGTAGAACGGATGTCGTGTTTTTGTAATCACAATAGTTACTCTTCCTATTGTATGATGTTCTCAACTTTTTAATGAATTAATATTATTTTGAGTCGAATTAAACTTTATTATATGTGTGTCGTCGTGAAACTCCTCGTGATTCTGCTCGAGACGCGTTAGATAAAAGAACGTTTCTATATTAGTAAGGATCTGTCAGCTCCTCTCTGGAGGAAACGCGTCTCTGTGAGCGCGCTGACAGCAGATCCGTCTGGAGCGGTGATGGGATTTGAGACCCTCTGTGGAGCGACAGGTAAACCGCACAAATCCGATTCCATGTTCTACTTTACAGCTACCAGAACCTCCTCTGCTCCCCGACCACACGCACGTTGCTAAGGTAACCAGATGGAAGACTCAGAATGGGCTACACTCTCGGACAACTTTCCAAGTAAAACTAACTGCAAACAGAACGATTCCTTAAATGTAAAAGACAACCCGTCACTCTCATACATAATATTAACTTTTCTTATTTATTCCTGATGGGAACCTCTCCTCTGTCCCGACCGCATTTAAAACCCGTTACTCGCTCGGTTCTTATGCGCTTCGGCAGAAATTGTCTCGATCTCGCAGTTAATAGTTTTATTTATTTGTTGGGGGAAAAAACAGGGAATACCCTCAAGAGCTGAGGCCCTAGCGTGTCCAAATAAGGCTAACTGGATTGACTTCCACCTGGACTCCTTCAGACATGAGGATGGACTCTAGTGATGGAGACATGAGAGGACACTAGACACACCTCATTAGGAACCAGAGGAGCACATTAAAGCCCCATTCCCACCTGTACCGGGTCGGCCCGGGCCGGGTAGGCCCAGTCGGCCCCAGCCTGGCCCGGTTGATTCCACACATCCTTGCCTTAAGCCCATGTGGGCTGATTCTACCCACCAATCAGAGGCTTGCTCTAATGGAAGGTGTGAATGGGCTGATTCTACCCACCAATCAGAGGCTTGCTCTAATGGAAGGTGTGAATGGGCTGATTCTACCCACCAATCAGAGGCTTGCTCTAATGGAAGGTGTGAATGGGCTGATTCTACCCACCAATCAGAGGCTTGCTCTAATGGAAGGTGTGAATTTGCTGTCAGCAGTGGGCGTGTTGGCCCTGGTCGGCCTGAAGCAGTACCCCTCGGGAAGAGGGCCGAGAATGAGCCTTGATTGGCCCGGGAAAATTCCAGGCCACCCAGATATGTAAACAACCTACGCTACCCGGCCCGGGCCGACCCGGTACAGGTGGGAATGGGGCTTCAGAGGCAGGACTCTGCTGCTGCAGAGCAGAACAAGAACCTAACGTCTTCTTTGTCCCTTGTTGCTACTAACTGGACACCTTTATTATTCTTACAGGCAGCGCTTACGGCCAGTAGATGCACAGTTCACGACGCATCCTGGAACAAGCCACATAAATGATCAGATATGTCTTAGAAAAGGCTTTGTTTGAACTGACCTGGCGGTCTGTGCTGATGAAAAACAATCAGAATAATTGGTATGAGGAGGAACAGCAGCATCAATACTCGGCCCTCCTCCCAGATGGTCCTTCAGCCTTTTAATAATGAAATCTGCTTTTGTGTTATTTAAAAAATTACAATAACCTTCCTGCTAATCCCCGGACTTAGGACCCAGTACACCTGGATTTCTGCAATGTACTTACGTCCCAAATCCCCACGGCTCTAGATAACATATTAGGATTATATCTCGGATATGGTTCTTTAATAAATAGTTTAGATAAGCATATCTGTTTAATTTGATCCAACCCCCTCCCTGCATGCAGGATTACAGCTGAAGGGGTTCTGTTGAGCACTTGTGCAGGAGCCTGAACAAAAACATCTACACAAGGAGAGGACACCTGTGCTTGGTAGGACCGCATGTCAGAGGCATAGGACACCCAAAAATGACCACAAGTCATTAAAAACATCTACTATATGAGTCAAAGTGTGGGATGAAGATATTCCTCAGCCCTGAGGCATCTTGGATCTGTTACCTGAAGGAAGGAGGTGACAGGATGAGGGTTAAAGCTTCACAGGAAACACAACAGACCAGAGGAACGTCCGCACCGATGCTTATTTTATTCCTAGTGGAAGTTTTTTAGACGAGCACATCAGGAGGTTTAAACACACCTGGTCACACACATAAAAGGAGTATGACCGTCTGCTGAATTATGCATGCTGCAGTTGACCATCAGGTCATATTTTTCTAGGCCAAACACCCTGCTCTCGGTGGGTCGCGATCCCCCCTTGCGTGCGGAGGTAAATACCTCAGCACCTGCATGTAGCAGTGATTCCACCCAGCCCCGGCAGATGGTCCTCACCCTTCACTGAACACACACTCTGGCACCTGGGACGCTTGGGAAATACGTCCGTGCTCCTGCCACTCTGAGCACAGGCGAACGTATTATAAACACATATGCAAAGGCATGTGTGTGCAGGCGTGCACATCAAGACCATGCACAGATTCAAACTGACTCTTTACTCCCGGGAAAGTTTGTAAAAGTACAAATGTTTCATAACTTACTTTCATAACTTGTTTGGGAACTTTCACATGATTACTGCACGCTGTCACACACGTCAGACGCTGGGAAAGTCGCATGGCTACAGCCATAATCCAGAATTTTACCCATCTTAGGACAGACTTATGCTTCAGCCACTTCTGTAATTCCCAGAATACTCTGAGGGTTACAGAGCCTGTTTTACACGTAAGAAAAGAAATCTGGAGCTACAGTTCCTAATGCCTGCTCATGTTGGAGGTAGGGATGTGCATAGTTAACAGGTTAATTGCAGTTTACTCGGTTAACTGCTTCAAGTCCTTCTGCTGCGCTGGGTGTAATACATTTGTAAGTTGGTTTGGATAAAAGCGTCTGCTAAATAAACATAAACACATATTTTGTGCCACCAGAGGGCGGAAGAGCGCCGCTATCAAATATGTTTACTGGGCGACCGCAGAAGAAGAATTGAGCTCGTCACATGACCACACAAATGTGCTCAAGCACGAAGCGGTTGACCACAAGGCAGCGTTGGAGCCGTTTACTTAGTTATTTCGTTGTTGGAACACAACAAGCCTCACATCAGAGCACTGTTCCAGGCAGAACACGGCGCAGCGCTCTGAAACGAGACCAGCAACAGGTCGGTGTGCCGTGACGCTCCCCGTGTCTGAATGTTAACTTCCATCCATCCATTTCCATCCGCTTATCCGGAGTCGGGTCGCGGGGGCAGTAGCCTAAGGCGAGAGGCCCAGACTTCCCTCTCCCCAGCCACTTAGGTCAGCTCCTCCGGGGGAATCCCAAGGCGTTCCCTGGCCAGGTGAGAGACACAGTCCCTCCACCGTGTCCTGGGTCTACCTATAGGTATCCTCCCGGTTGGACGTGCACAGAAAACCTCACCAGGGAGGCGTCCAGGAGGCATCCTGACCAGATGCCCGAGCCACCTCAGCTGGCTCCTCCGATGAATGCTAACTTGTCTGGTAAAATAAAGAAACGCCAGTGTAATTATTTAGTTCAGTGTAAGAAATGCTTTTTTAAACGTGGCCTCCAGAATGTGCTTATGAGTGCAATCACAAGCAGCACCGTGTGTTAGATGCCAGACGGTCCGCTAACCAACAAGTTCTCAGTCTGACGGACATTCCAGCTGTCGTCCCACTCTCTCTCTACTTCTTGTTCATAAATGTAACGAGTGTGGGACTTGTGCGTCCAAATTATTTTAACAAGAGTAGACGGGAAAAGTGCTTTTATTTATAGAGTGGGGGCGAATGTTTGTGCGCAACCAGCTATTAATCGTTAAGGGGCGTCAAAATCCAGTGAAAGAAACCTTGGTAAAGGTGCATCCCTATGTGACAGGGTGAGTGTCACTGTACCCCGACTGATCATGCACCCTGGGTACTTGGCCAGGGGGATGTCCCTTTGGCTGACTGGTTAACGCGCGACTCTCACCCGGTAGTCTGGGGATCGAATCCCACCCGGGTCCTCGTTTCTCCACCTCGCCACACCTAGTTGGAGGTAAACACAAGGAAAGCTGAAGGGTTTTAGGCCAAAAGCAGTGAGAAGACCGCTCAAGAGAAGTTACTCCACAGCAGGAATGACCGACTTGTGGCGTTTTTATGCCTCTTGCTTTGTTCTAACAGTTTGCTCTCTTTGGTTAGCTCTCATGCTGTTGTGTTGCTGTGCTTATTAAATAAAATGGCATTTTTATGTGTAAATTATCTATAAAGAGATTAAATGAAAAACATCAAATGCACTTTAATGAATTCATCCCTTTTTAAATGTATTTTACTGGTTGTGCTAATTATTTCTACATACTTGATCCATTCATTTACGCTGTGAAGTTCGTTTACTATGAAGCCGTGTTAGCAGATTCAATGCTTTTGCTGTAGTTTTGCCAGCAGCCACGCAGAGATTAACAGTGATGAGGAGGAGCTGTTCCGCCTTTCAGCCTAATGTGGAAATACGCCCCATAACCCCATGACTGTGTGCCTGCCGGACGCAGCAGCACAAACAATATATGAACAAATACACTCCTTGCAGTGACTGGTGCAGCACTCCTCACTGATTTAATGAAAGACGCCCTATGTGCTAGCACTGCAGCACAAAGGAACGGTAATGAAGGGATTAATGGCTGCTGTTTTCCACATCAACCAGCCTCAGCCAGTCCAGTAAAACTATCCCTGAGCTGAACCACAGGCCAGGATGAATGTTTCCTATGAACACAGACTTCACTTCTGATTTCTGGTCAGTCAAACTGAGCATTAATTAAAATCTGAAGCATGTTTCAATCCAAGCTACTGCTGACCCAGCAAACATGCTTATTTGGGCCCCATGTGGTATCTCTCCGGGCAAAAGCTGGCCCACAAAGGGTTGCCCACTGTAGGACCCACAGCTGTTGTGAAACTTATGGCACATGTGGGTCCCAACCTTTGGGGACATGCTCAACAGGGCTTAGTCTGCTTATGTGGGCTTCCTGCTTCCTCGTGTTTCCTGCACTTCACGGCTCGTTCATGAACGCGCTCCTCTAGCTGACAAAACAGAGCTTCAACACATTATACAACAATTCAATTGCTCATGTTTTGTCGTGTTTTCATATTCATATTATAAAGAAAGGCCGCTAACCAGCATCAACAGAGGGACGTCCTTAAATGCTTGAGCATGCTCTGTGATTAACGCCTTTACATGATCAGTAGTTAGTGTTTTTGGTTGGTGCTGACCGGTGCTCGGTTCTTATTGCATTGATCTCTTGGGACGGGGTGGGCTAAGCAAAATAAATAAATAAATAAATAGTAATAAAGTCATGCTAGTGATGGTTTTCTGTCTATATGTCCTCCTAAAAACAATAAAAAAAGGTTCAGTAAAAACATTCCTGTTCGCTCTTTACAAGCTTATTTATCGTTTTTAAAGGCTGTGTAAAATGATGTAATCTCACTCAGTTTAACCATCTTTCATTAGAGGTTGTTTAGTCCTCATAATGGACAACATGTTCTGTGAATTTGGAAATATTTGCTCCTGACTGCCGAAGGGAAACAGAATATTTTAGGGGAACATACGGTATTAACACGAATATAGGATGACCCGATTATAAGACGACCGGCCAACTGGAGGAGGCCAAGGGCTTTTTTGTTAGAACATGTGAAGAGTGTGTTACAGTGATCTAGATGGGAGGAGATAAAGATCAAATCTGTCTGGTATCAAAAACCGTTCTACATTGAAAGTTTCTTAAATCTTCTTTCTTCTTCATTCTGATGCTCCATTTGAACCTCAGCAGCTCTCCATCCCCGCGTCTAGCTGTGCGAGGGCTGCCGTGTGATAGAACGATTAGATCACTGAATTAACGAGAAACTGAACAGGTGATTAATCTCGGTGGCTGTCTGGTGGGATCTGGCTCCCTGGGCTCTGCTGGGTCCCCGGCGGGGCTGGTCGCCTCTAAGTCCCGAGTCGCTGGGTTCCGGGCTCGGCCGACTAGGGGGTGGGAGGCTGCGGGCGGGCCTGTGGGCTTGCCGCTGATATCCCTGGGACTCTGCCGGTTGCTGGTTGTGGCCCTCCGGGGCGATTCTCTGCAAGCAGACTCTTGTTCATCACGTTCATCATGTTGCAGAACTTTAGCTCAGTTGTCTTTTTTGGTGTATTAAAGGTGCATCATGTAGAAATTAAGTCAAAATGACTTACTGTGGTAAAATTTGGGTACTACAACCACTTAAAACTCGGAAGCTTTTTGCCGTTTGTTGTGTAATTACAATTGTGGGCGCTGCAGCATTATGTCGCAGGAGACAGGGTGCCCCCCACACTCACTGATGGTAAACAGTCGTTACGACCCTCCTTCCTTTGTGTTGAGAGGAGAAAAACTGACAGTCCAGCAGCAGGATGTGAAACATGTCTCAGTAGAACCGTCCTTCCAACATGACAGAAACAGACTCTTTTGGGATTTTCTCACTGTAAAATTCTAAATATATTCTCACATACTGCACCTTTAATGAAAATGTCCACCATGTTTATTGAAGAACTTAAATGACACTGATAAATCACCTCCATGTGTCCGAGGCTCCCAGACAGAGTCAAGGGAACCAGATGATAAATCACAGGAAGAAAAGGTGATGCAGCCTTACACTTCAAAGTTTCATCGGGCTGCAAAGAACCACTCTCCCTCACAGCCGACAGAGTCAAAGATACTTTGAGGTCCAGACCTTCACTCCTGCCCTACATCAATCACATCTGGGCGTTTCTCATTTACTAACTTCTGATCTTGCCAGAGATATTAGAGGTCAAGCTGTTTTTCTCACTAAGGCTGCACAATATGATGTTTTGGCATCAACACCAATACGTGCACAAACAAAGGTCTCATGGAAGGTTGAAATACTGCATGAAAAACTGGTCCTCATTTTTCATGAGTACTCTTTCAGATCAGCTTGACTGATGTCATTTTCTTACATATATGGATAAAAATATTAAAGCGCTGCTGCTTGTTACTGACTTCAGAACCAGAACAAGGAAAAAAGAATCACAATGATGTACCGCTGAGGACTGAATGAAGTCTACATTTAGCCTGGACTTTATCGGAGTATAGAGTTTCACGGTAACTTGTAAAGAATATCTGGCTCTGGTGTAACCAAAGTGAAATCTGTGTCTAAATTGTTCCCAGATCTAAGAAACGCTCCTCACCCTTGATCCTGTTTGTGGTGTTCATCGATGGGAGGAAAGTGTGGTTAGAGAACTTTAGGCTCTTATTTTTGCTTTTTCGAGATGATCAGGTTAAATTTTAACTTTGCCCTTCTAAACTGAGTCAGAAAAGGTTAGAAAGCCTTCTCCAGGTCAGGGATGAGGTTCTTGCAGTAAGTGGAGGAGCTTAAGAATCTCAGGGTCTTGTTCATGAGTGAGGGAAAGCTGGAGCACGAGATCGACAGGTGGATTAGAGCTGCGTCTGCAGTGATGCGGGCGTTGTACCGGTCTGTCGCGGTGGAGAGAGCTTAGCCAGAGCATCTGGTTAGGATGCTTCCTGGTGAGGTTTTCCGGGCACATCCAACCAGGAGGAGACCTAAAGGGAGACCCAGGACACACTGGAGGGACTATGCCTCTCACCTGGCCAGGGAACGCCTTGGGATTCCCCCGGAGGAGCTGGCCCAAGTGGCTGGAGAGAGGGAAGTCTGGGCCTCTCAACTATAGATTCACTAGAATAAAGATAATAAAGTTTATCTCTAATGAAATAGAATATTGACTAGGAAATCACAATGTAGCCATAGAACTACTACTTGGTATATGTGCGTGCGTGTGTGTGCTCTGTCTTCTCCATCCCCAGTGAGTCGTGGTGGATGGCTGCTTATACTGAGCCAGGATTCTCTGGAGGTTTCTTCCTGTTAAAAGGGAGTTTTCCTCTCCACTGTTGCTGCATGCTTGTTTAGTATGAGGATTGCTGTAAAGACTCTGACACTAGCCACATTTACATGCGCATATTTAATCGGATTGAATGCCCATTCAGATCGAAAATTCTGCATGTAAACATGCCAATCGGAATATTCTGATCCGATTCGGCCCGATCGGATTGAAATTTCAATCCGATTGAGAGAGGTGGTTTATTCCGATTGACGTGCATGTACACAGCCATTCGGATTGTTGGGGTAAAATAATGCCCACTGCGCATGTGTGCAACAGCGAGCGGGCCTCTCCGCTGTCATTTGGACTGCCTGACTTCAAAAATGACGGCGTAATTAACGAGCAGCGGCTTTTAAATCCGACGACAAGCCGTCCCCGTTTCAGTAATATTTAATTCAGAACCTGCATTTAGTGGAAGTAAAATAAAAATCTGATTATTGCACAAATCAGTCGACAAACATGTTCAAATCTGTACTGGAAATACGCAGGTTTATCTGGCTCCATCCAGTCTGTTTTCATCCCAACCTTCACCTCTGCCAATGAGATTTAGATGGTGAGTCTGAGACGATCTTCTTTAAGAAGGCTGGCCTCAGAAATAAGAAGGGGAGCTCTATCATTCAAGGGGACTTTGGGGCAGAGCTGCTCCTCCTCATCAAAAGAAGTCAGCTGAGGTAGTTTGAGCATCTGACCTCCTCCAGGTCAATTTTATCTGGAGGTTTAGCAGGCATGGCCCTTTGGTTGATGACCCTGGGGGACATCTTGAACTCACTGGATGGATGAGATGTGGTTCGATATTACTTGTTATGAAAACATCTGATCCTGACTCATTAATAAACTGCTCCAGAACCAGAACTCCTGGGTTGGTGTCAAATGTACCTGATATTTGGCACATTTAGATCCCTCACCAAGAAGGTCATGCAGGTCATAAGACAGAATCCAGTATTTTAGCCTAAATCAAATCAAACGTTATTTATATATCACTTTTCATGCATAGGATGCAACACAAAGTGCTTAACAGATTAAAATGACCCACATAACCCACATTCCCTCGCTTTCCCACACTTAAGACAAATGTGATAGTTTCACCCCCAATCCACAAACCATTCCCAGGCACACACACACACACACACACACACACACACACACACTTGTCCACATAACACATTAAAAGACCACAGCAAACACTAGGCTGAGCTCAGATTGGACAGGTAATGAAAGGATCAAGGGAGCCATCTGCCTCGACAGTGGCAGATCAACGGCAGCAGCCAAGACACCAATCCAGGGCACACAGGGAGGGGGGGTGGCAACCCCCACCACTACCTGGGCACTATCCTAGGAGCGCCCCAGCAGCCGCCACCGACCACCGGTCCCGAGGCAGAGGGCTCCACAGAGGAAACACTGGAAGGATTAAAATACGTGACATGTAAAATAACAAGAACTAAAATGGAAAATATCTAAAATGTATGATGTAAAATATCCAATAAAATGTGATTATACAAATAAAAACATAAGTATGTAACACAACAGTTATTAAAAATACATAAAGTAAAAGAAGCAATGCAATAGCTAGTAATCAGTTAAAAGCTAAACTATAAAGGAGGGTCTTGAGCCTGGTCTTAAAAACATGAACGTTCTCTGTGACCCTGAGAACCTCCGGCAGCCCGTTCCAGAGGCGATGGTCGTAATAACTAAAAGACGCCTTGCCGTGAGTGTGAGTCCTAACTTTAGGAATGACAAAGTGACAGCTGCCAGAGGAGCCCGGGGACCACGAGGGTTTATATGGCAAAAGCAGTTGTGAGAGATAAGATGGGCCAAGACCATTAAGACACTTAAAAACCATTAAAAGAACCTTAAAATCGATCCTGAAACATACGGGGAGCCAATGCAGTGATACTAAAACCGGAGTGATGTGCTCCCGCTGCCTGGTCTTCGTCAGGACACGTGCTGCTGAGTTTTGTAAAAGTTGTAAACCTGAAGTACTCTTTTTGGGATGACCAGAAAGCAGGGCATTGCAGAAGTCTATCCTTCTGGTGATAAAAGCATGCATCAGCGTCTCCGTATTGGCCCGAGAGAGCATGGGGCGGACTCTGGCGATGTTCTTGAGATGATAAGAACCTATTTTAGTGATGCTTTTAATGTGGAGGATAAAAGTCAGCTCAGAGTCGAAAAACACGCCCAGTTCTTCACTTGTGAAGATGGATTAAAAGACATTGATTGTAGTTCTGGTAAAAGTTTCTCTCTCTGGGCCTCAGGACCGATGACTAAAACTTCAGTTTTGTCCTGGTCGAGCTGGAGAAAGGTTGCTGCCATCCAGGATTTAATGTCTAAAATGCAGTTTAAAAAGTGCATCCATTGGCTGTGTGTCATCAAGTCACCATCAACGCCAAGACCTCATTAATCCAGCATATCTGTTCTTCACCGCTTCTCTTTTTAGGTGAAGCAATGTTTGGGTTTCAAATAAAAGCCTTTTGTGTTTAAACATATGGGGTTAGGAAAGATTCCTCTGTAATCCATCAAAAACCAGTAATCCCACAATAACCTTAATTCTTTTGGGGATAAAAAGAAAGGTTTGCTACGTGTCACAACATTTTTATTTTCTTTTTCCTGTTCTCTACAGGCTCTCCTGGTTTCTGTCTCTAAGCACAGATTACATCTTGTTCTCTTTTCCACTAAATTCAATATTAAAACGTGATCTTTTAACCTTCTGGAAGCTCGTCATTAAAAAGGTCTTAAATCTGTTCCATGAAATATCTACGCAATGTGGTCTTTGGATTGGATTACCTAGTTCACCGTGTATTTAATCACGATGACTCCAGTTCTGTAGGGAACGCTTCCTGCTGAGATGGACCATTATTAATATGTGAGGAGAACCTCACTTTATTGCGTTTAACTTGTCCTGCGTAGACTTACCACTAAGGCAGTTTACATGACAGAACATTTAGTTATTATTATTATTATTATTATTATTATTATATATAATAATTATTATTATATTATAGTTATAATAATAATAATAATACTATTATTATTACAGTTATTATAGTTATAATAATAATAATAATAGTACTATTATTATTATTATTTTATTATTATGTTATAATAATATTAATAATACTAGTACTAGTACCAGATGGACACCAGAAAAGGAGAAAACAGCAGCATGTGGTATGACAGCTATTAAATCAGTGAAAAGTTAACACCGTTGTGCTCAGGACCCGGTTGTGGCCACGAAACAAAAACTATTTTGACTTAAGTGCAGATAAATGGAATCTGAGCTGTAGCTCTACGGTTACACCTCCACCACTGTACACAACCTGTTTTCTGAACGTTTACCAGCACACTAAAAGATGATCCAAAGACATCTGTGCTAAGATGATGGTGCAGTTTTGGGGTCGCCAGATTAAAACACTAAGCTACTGACCCATAAGTAAAGTGATGTTTAAGCAGATAATCTTTTCATCTCATGGTAAGTGAAACCTGCTTTGTTGGATTAGGAGCGCCGGCAGACAATAGAGATCATTTTATCTGGACTTCACACTGGGTGGGGTGGGTGGTGGGTGGTGGGGGTGGGTGGGGTGGGGGGGGCTTTTAGTTAAAAATACTCAAACACAAAAATTCTGAGAAGCATCTGGAGATTTTACTCAGATGGCACGGCCCTGTTCCACTTTACAAGACGAATTATAATTGTAATAATAAATAAATATAATTGTAATGATGACTTTTGCTGCATGCTTCAGCATCCAACCAAACAAATGCAGCGATTCAAACCCATGGTGGCAGCTACCTTTTGAGTACGTTTCTAAAGAAGCACCTTCCCAAGCACACTGATGCTGATCTTCTACCTGGACAGACACTAAACTAAGAGGCGGTGGACATCATCAAACCCAGGAAACAAGGCTTTAGACAGCGGACGGATGTGAATGAATCTATTGGGGCAGATCTGCTGCATCTTAAAGGCTAAGCTCCAACAAACGTTTTCATCTGGTGGATTATTCTTTCTTGGGAGGGAGGACAGACGTTCGTGGGCAGATGATTTTGTGACATAAAATAAACAAACACATGTCAGAGAGGGTAATGGGGTAGAGGTCAGGGGATGCCAGAGGAAGTGTGTGTGTGTGTGTGTGTGTGTGCGTGCGTGCGTGTGTGCGTGCGTGTGTGTGTGTGTGTGAGAGCTCGCAGAAGTAAGCAGATTATGCTAAAATCGGGGTTTCAGATAAACGAGATTATATATCTATTAAGAAACAAAAGATGTGAAAATCAGATTCAAAGTTTAATAATCTGACGCATTAATAGACAAAGACTAACTTGTACTGCAGACAAAATGTATTTATTTATTTCTTAGTTGACTAAAATCTGAGCACTGAGGTCATGTCCTCTAAGTTGCTGAAGGCCTGAGCGTAACTGTAACAGAGTTCTTTTGACAACTTTAAGTCTCTGCAAAAATACAACAACATAAAAAACAACATGGTGAATCTAAAGGAGACAAAATCCCAAAGAACATGAAGCTTAATGTTCTGAAGTCCTACTGAAGGGTAACAGAGCTTTTGGGTGGGTGGTTTAAATCTCAAGTTCTGAGAATGACTTCAGAGCCCTGAGATTCAGAGGGAAGTGATGTCAGCTGATGCCACACAGATGGGAGAAAATATGAGCACCAGAAATCTGAATAATCCAATTTTTTTTATGTCAATATCATCTGCCCACAAACATCCAAGTTTTCATTTTTACTCATGGTTTTCAATGGTCAAAGGTTGCAATAATAGCTTGCTGCCTATGTGTATGTGCGTCTACCTTTGTTTGAAACTCTGGATTAAGTCTCTTGGTGGAAGTAAGCCAAAGCTTTTGGCTATTATTCAAAGCATTTGAATTTTTCTCTAAATGGCCAAAATACATAAAAGCCTAATGCTAACCACATAAAAAGTACAAAAAATGCCAAACAATAAGTCTCATAATGATCTCATTTATGGACAAAACCGATCAAATCCTATGGGGGACATTAGCAAATAGCCAAAGCTTTAGCTGCCTTTTCCTAACAGGGTGCTAGTTATGCTAATGCACCAATACCGTGGGTTGCATAAAGGCTGAGTGACACATAAAAAACTAATCATCAACTAAACATGTTGGATTACGTACACATACCATCAGCTGTGACCAGGCTCAGAGTGGGTCACATCCAAACCTGCAGTTCATCCTTTATCCACTAGGGGCTGAATCCAGAAAGGAGCAAGTTCCCGTTGACTCCCATGTTAAAAATGCCGACTTCACAGCAGAAATAAACATGTTCACAGTCCGGTTCAGAACATACTTTTAGGTTCAATAGGTCTAGTTTCCTGCCATGACAACTCTGAAGGGGGTTAATTTTTTGTTACTCATCTGTTTGGATGTAATTAAACCTCCATATTTTAAATACTTATAGGCGTTACTGACAGGTAGCAAAGGAGCCGTCAGCGCTAGCAGCAGGGAAGGCCTTGGCCTCATGTCACAAGTGTTCGGCCATCTCGACTCTCTGAACTGTAGGTCTGTGTGTTCGTGTTTAGATGCTAATTACAGAATTATTTATACTATTTATTTGGTAAGTAAAATCTAACTTCTGTACTTTAATTCATTGGAGCCGCTCCTGTGCTAGCTGAGCTTATTTATAGTTAGCAAACTAGCCAGTTAACCACGTTTAATACTAGGCTGTTCAACTGGGAAAGTAAAAATGGAAAATGGAAAAATGCTGTGCATTTACCATTAAACTGCTTGGTTGAAAATGTGTTGAAATTTGCTGTGTTGGTGGGTCTGGGTGCCGAAACTCTGTACTGTCTGCTTCTGTTGCTGTGCCGGTGGCAGCTTCACACGTTTCTGGCTGCAGCGTGGGCTGGTCGCCTGTGGAGCTCTACGAGAGAAACCACAGTAACACCACCGCTCGGTGCGTTGATACGCTCAGAGTTAGCTCAGTTAGCTAGTAGCTACATTGGCTAAGGGTTTGGTGGGTCTCACATCTGCCCCCACCCTCACAGCCCCACTCTAAGCCCATTTTTGTATTTTTGAGGGTGATGAGACGCGCCATGCGGCCAAGACGGTGATGATGAGAACCGCCCGCTGGTCTTCACTTCTGTTCTTCAGAAACCTATGGCCGACGTGTATACACAGTCAGGGCCACCTTCCTCAGCTGATAGGCCCCGGCCGGGACAGAGAGGCTCAGTAGGGTGGAGCACACTGAGCTTGGATTATTTTAGTTTTATGAACCTTTTCTGCTCCAAAGCATGAAAGTTAAAAAGGTGAGATTTTACACTTTCATTTAAGAGAATTACAACTTTTTAATTTTTGTTGTTGGCCTGTTAAAAAAGATTAAACCCACTTTAAAACAGGAACTGGAAAGATTACAGATAGATGAACAGAATATCAGTAGAATAGAAAATCCCTTTATTGTCCCTCAGTTGGGAAAGCTTGGAGTCACAGAAGCAACAACGTTCCTTACAGGAGCAGAAAGGAGAGTAAAAAAGAATAAAGAGCTAACAAGAAAGTAGTAATACTGAAAAGATCCTAAATATTTAAAAATGCTGTATATTTACACTATTTAAAATGCAAATTGCAGGTTAAATTTTTTTTTCTAATTCATATAAAATGCTGTCCAAAAATACAATTTAAAAAGCTTATTGTGGATATTTGGTTTTAAAATACATAACAGCAGAGTTTTTCTGGTAGGACTTGGCCTTTCTCAGCAAAGCTGGTTTCTAAATGTGAACTCTGACATAACCAAAGGGAGTTAGAAGCTAGGCGCTGCCTCAGCTCAGTGTGGAGAGTGGCTAGTTTTAGGGTAGAGAGGTCATGTGATCCAGTCAGTGTGTGTTTACTAGTGTTGGATTGTGTTCATGTTGATAAACTAGAGTGTGTGAAGGCTGCACCAACTCCAGCCTGTCTGGACATCGAGTCCACGGGTTTCCAGATCAGAGGAACAACGCCTCTATCTCCGTGCCTGAGGGCGTTTCTGCAGCTGAAGAGACGGACTTCTGTAGCCCACATCGGTCGGTACCGGGACAGGGAGGTCCGCGCTGCGCTCCAGAGACCCGAGGCAGGGTTTAAAAAATTAAATGCGGATTTCTGGAGCTCAGATCACCGTCAGAACCGACCACCAGAAGAGGCATGCGGCTCAGCTGGTTTCTGGGTTGGAACTGGATCCGAACCGCCGCTTGGACCACCAGGAGAGGATGCGCGGCTTTTAAAAATACCAGCTCGACTGTCTTGCTCGTGTTTGGGTCAAATCCAGCTCACAGAAGCTCACATGAGCTCCAGAAACGGATGACAGGAGTCTCTCTAAGCTAAACTAGGTTAGGTGAACGGATATTAATGAGTATGAGACCGCTGACAGACGCTCATTAGTATCAATATTATATTAACTGACCGATACTAATTTAACTGTCTGGTACACGATAGTAATCTGTACAATATTGTGATGCTAGCACATGAGTTTAAGCTAACATGGTTAACTCACCTGCTGCCCCCCCACTGCTCCTCCTTAATCTCTCTGCTTTGGCCGATGCTTTCTCCCTCTCGTTGGTCTCTGCTCTCTGGAGCGAGCAGCAAACTCAACTTTATGGTTTTAGTCCATCAGAAGTATAATTGTACACATTTACAGTTTCCTCTGTGTCAGCACTGGATTATAATCTATATTTTTCACAGGACTAAGCAAACAGGACTCCCTCAGATGATGTCACTTGGTTTGGCCAAAAAATAAACTTTCTCACAAAAATGACTCTAAAAGCCTAAATATTTTATGTTTGTGTAAAAAAAAAGTCCTTGGTCCGAGTTCTTCAGTTTGGCCCGGTGGGAATTTGAGTTCAACACCCCTGCTCTGGAGGAACACGCCCTTTAATCATCTAAATAGTTTGGTGATGTTGTGGTGCAATGGGCCTTTAGAGGTCACGTGGGTGATGTAGGTCACCTGTAATTTGGATCAATCGGCAGCTGTTTCTTACCCGATATGACAGGCCCCGCCCCGGTTGGCGCGTGCATTAAGGCGGCCTTGAACACAGTGAATGGTCACAACTAAAGCGGCCCTGATGGGAACAGGCCTTAAACATATTCTGGCCTCCATCTTTCTGACGCATCATGTTGCCTTCGTCAGCATTCATCAATGTGGATAAAACTAAAAGAGGTTTCAGCAATAATCCAAAAGTACTGTAAACACCTCATAAGTACCTTGTGGTTCGTGTAGGCGCTGCTCTTCAGGACTTCCTGCTGGACTAAATGTTTTGTATCTTAGATGACTGGTCCCACACTTAGCTGCACTCCAACCAAAGAGGATGGCTTTAATCATCTGGAAAGCTTACTGACAGTAAATGGTATAATAATGCTGGTGGCATGATTTCTCACACTGGACTTAATTGATGACAGTAAATCACACGTGTGTGGTTAGGAAATTGAACGGCAGCGTGTCAATAAGACGCTGATGGTGCAGGAGGAGCAGTTACAGGAGTTTCAGCTTCAGCCATCAGAATAAATCAAAGATTCCCAAATAAGCTGTTAACACACAAGGAATAGTAAAGTTTTCAGATTACTGGGATGGAAAATGGGTCCCAACACCGGCAGTGAAAGTGACTGAAGGGGGTGCTTTGTCATGGCATTAAAAGAGCAGCAGGTAAACCAGAGTCTATCAGGTAATAACTGCCGTCTCCCTCTCCCGCCCGACTCTGATGTATCTCCAATGTCATCAATGGGTGAAGCTCATTTGTACTTTATGCTGGAGTAAGAGGGGAAAGAGGCACATTTCATTTGCTGCTGTAATGACATAAACATCAATCTGTCTGAACTGCTGCTTAAATGACTGCGTAACCTTTACAACACTGTTAAGGAAAGATGTATAATTTCTGAATAAAAAAGAGGCCGAGGTCATAAAACAAGGAGTCTGTCTGAAAGCCAGAGGTTTTAATGCCGTCTAAAAGTCATCTCC
The DNA here is from genome assembly GCF_043380555.1 of Nothobranchius furzeri. Classification (NCBI taxonomy): domain Eukaryota; kingdom Metazoa; phylum Chordata; class Actinopteri; order Cyprinodontiformes; family Nothobranchiidae; genus Nothobranchius; species Nothobranchius furzeri. The sequence continues at coordinate 39,596,056 of NC_091750.1, read as the reverse complement.
CCAGAGTCGAGCTGATATTTGCTGCTTTTTAAGACTCACATTAAGGTTTTTAGAGAATTTTTAAATATTTAAAAATCACTGGAAACAACAACAGATTGAGAGTCATAAAAAGCAGAATAAAGCCTTTAGTACCCTCTGACATTCTCCTCATAATGGAAATATTTTACAAGGCCTCCCATTTATGAACCCCTACCAACTATAAATTATATTATGCAAGACACACCACCATGACCAGTGGCATTAACTACCTTATATTAAACGGGTTTCCAGATGGAAGGACTGAGTTGCTATGGCTAGCCTTGAACGGGACTCAATCAGTCGCAACCTTTAAAGCTACATTTTTTATTATCGCTCCAGCATATGTTGGAATACCCACAGATGATGAAGCCAGCTCCCAGGCAGAGTGATCAGCAGTTTCAGGTTTTCGTTACCGGTCTCCCAATAACAGAATGTGACAAAAGGGTTCTGACCTTTGTCAAGGTTCTGTTGGAAACTCAGCAGCTAACAGTAGCAACACTAGCCCACGGCATACGTGGAATATGCAAAGCTCCACTTTTTGTGCAAGCTTTCAAGGTGAAAACAGAAAATTGTTTGGAAACATTTTGCCTTGCAGGGCCATCACGGACAGAATCTACGCAGAGCTGAGCTCTGCAAGAACGTCTGACGCGGCTTCCATAGCTGAGCATATGCCACGTCCTGTTTTCGGGAGGCTGTGTTGGTGCAGTGGCCTTTTCTCAAAGAGCTGCACTTTGGCCACGAGGAGGAAGGGCTGGTCAGGGACAGCAGCTGTGCATCTCTGTGAGCATCAAGGCATGCCTGACTTGGTCAGAAACACAAGGTAAGCATAAACAAACCAACAATGCCCCCACCCCCACAAGTCATTCATGGTGTTCACTAGAAGTGAAACTGGAACAAAAATGTTTGGGTCACATGGTCACACACGGGCAGAAACAAGAGGGTTAATGAAGAGATCAAGGCCAAGGCGCTCAGGGGAGGAAGTGAAGGAGGAGGGAAGGGTTTGGGTGGGGGCAGGTGGTAGGCATGGGTCGGAGGATGCTGGTGCATCTGCCTACGGCTACGGTACTGACGGACATATTTCCCACAGCTCCGTGTCACTGCAGGATCATAGCACGATTACGGGGGGATCAGCAGGATCGGCTGTCGCTGATTTTGTGGGCATCTGTCAGTGAGGTGACAAGCTGTGACGAGGATCGTCCAAGACATCAAATCTTGAGCCGCCTCTAAGACTCCATGGTCGAGGCTTCGTGTATTTTCTGTTAGGAAGATGACATGACCCAGATTTACTGATAGAATGCAGACAAAGTGCAATTCAAAGAGTAACTCATTTATTTCTTTATACATTTATTTATATTTTGTCTAAAAAACTTACTGAATGCTTTTCAAGGAAAAGGTCAGCTTTAAAGTGTTTAAAGTTTGATTTGAGCAGAAATCTACTCCCAAAACAACACAAATATTATTAAACGATAATTTATCAGAATTGGGATATTTTAAACATATAAAATGGGACATCTGAAGAGGAAATTCTGGTCTTCCTACGATTCAAGCTGTGAGACTGGTGAGGCTCGTGGGTGTTTGGGTTACTGGGTTAGGACAGACATAAAAGTTTTTCTTTGAACAACACAGTTTAAAAGACATTCCCGCTAGACTTGACCCCTGGATACACCTGAGGCGTTAAGTTTGACTTTTGCTGTTTTTCAACATATGCTCCCTTACTTATAACACCGTTCATCTGTCACAGCTTTGCAGTTTCGTGAATTATTTTTCTGCTATTTTGCATGCTTTAGTTTTTTCACGCATTGTGTTCTGTGTCCAAATGTACGAAGGTTTGAACTTTGAGAGAGCAAACCAAAGAAGAAGAAAATATCATTTCTATAGCGCCTCTCAAGATAAAAATCACAAGGTGCTTCACAAAAACAAAAAATGTAAAAATATAAAAAAGAATTTAGAAAATGGTTGAAAATATATTTTAAAGGAGCAAAAAATAGACAATTGTGATTAAAAAATGTTAAGAAAGAGAGAGAGTGAACAGGAAAGAGGGAAATCAGTGGATCCAGAGGAAGGTGGAATAGGTGGGGAGAGCAGAATAAAGAGAGAGTGGTGAGGAAGTTTTCAGCAGCTTTTTAAAGGAGACCACCGAGTCCACTGATCTCAGGCGCATGGGGAGAGAGGTCCAGAGTCTGGGGGCCACAGCAGCAGATGATCTGTCACCTTTCGTCTTTAGCCTGGTGCGTTGCACAACCAGTAGGCTTTGATCACTGGACCTCAGGGACCTGCTGGGGGTGTAGGGACTAAAGCCTGATGTATGCTTCTCCGTCTGCGTCAGTGCGGAGATACGCAACGCCATTATCCGTCCTTGCGTAGGGCTCCGGCAGGCACGTAAGTACGTACGGAGTCGAGCCCACTTTGTTAAACATCCGTCGAACGAGACGGATTACGCAAGCTTGTGATTGGTCAGGACGCCGCTGTTGTTTACAGCGCCACCATTCCAAAGAGAGCCGAGTTTAACTAGCGACAGACATGGAGAAGCTTGAAGAATACCTCACGAAAAAACTCAAAAAATATGAACGTTTAATTCTCCCGTGACTGGAGGAGTGAAAAGATGCGCAGCAAGCGTTTTATTTGTGGACGGAAATGATGGGAAACGTGGGTTTAGAGGTAGGGAGCGCATGAAGCAGTGGGAGAATGAAAGACAAATATGTCCATGTTAAAAGTCTCTTATATACACAAAAAACACAATATAAACACACGATCTTGGACCGATACATGACAGGATACCACAGAACAGCGCTACGCCCTCTGTGGTCCTACCAGGCAATTGCTTTGCAACACTCTCCAGGAGACGGAGAAGTAAAAGAGCGAAACATTTCAGTCAATCCGTGCGTGTCTGTCCCTTGCGGAGCTGACAGAGAAGCATAAACCAGGCGTAAGAAGATCACCAATGTAAGATGGTGCTTGTCCATGTAAGGCCCTATAGACCAGAACCAGGATCTTGAAATGAACCCTGAAGTTGACTGGCAGCCAGTGAAGCTGGAGGAGAAGTGGGGTGATGTGGGTGTGTTTGGAGGACTTGGTCAAAAGCTGAGCACAGGCGTTCTGAGCCACCTGTAGACGGTTCAGGGAGGTTCTGCTCAGACACGTGAAAAGAGAGTTACAGTAGTCTAAGCATGAGGAGATGAAGGTGTGGAGAACAGTCTCAAGTTCAGAGCAGCACAGAATGGGACTCAGCTTTGCAATGTTACTGAGATGGAAGAAGGAAGAGCCTACAAGAGAACTGGCATGAGAATCCAGGGTGAGAGCTGGGTCAAAGGTCACACCAAGATTCCTGACGGAAGGTTTGAGGCTTGGTGTGAGAAGCAAGCTGACCAAGAGAGTCTCTGACTTTGGGAACCAGCTTGTCTGGGGCACAGATGAGGATCTCAGTCTTATCTTCATTCAGCTGTAGAAAGCTCCCACCATCCAGGTTTTGATAGAGTCTAAGCAGGTGTGTAACAGCTGCAGCTTAGACATCTCATGGGGCTTAAAGGAGATGTACAGTTGGATGTCATCTGCATAAAGATGGTAGGAGATTCCTTTGAAGGAGCTCAGGATGTGCTGAAGAGGAAGCAGATAGAGGAAGAGCAAAGGCCCCAGCACAGAACCTTGTGGGACACCATGGGTAAGGAAGGTGGTGGAGGATCTAAACTTGGAGACGGCCACAGAAAAGGAACACTCAGAAAGATAAGAGGAGAACCACTCCAGAGCAGTTCCTGATAGGCCTACCCAGTCTCTCAGCCTCTACAGTAGCAGGTGATGGTCAACAGTGTCAAAGACTGCAGTCAGGTCCAGCAGGACCAGAACAGAACAGTCCTCTGCATCACTGTGAGTCAGAACGTCATTAGAGACCCTAAGAAGAGCTGTTTCAGTAGAATGAGCTCTACGAAAACCTGACTGTAAGCAATCATAGATGTTATGTTCATCAAGAGCAGCTGTGAGTTGTTTAGCCACAACTTTTTCCAAGATCTTGGAGATGAACGGAAGTTTAGAGATGGGTCTGAAGCTGCTATGGAGAGAGGCATCAAGACTCGTTTTTTTAAGAAGCAGGTGGGTTACAGCGTTCTTTAAGTAAGCAGGGACCTGACCAGAAACCAGAGAAGCATTCATTATAGGGAGCACGCTGGGACCGATGGACTGAAAAGCACTTTTAAACAAAGATGAGGGTAAGCTGTGGAGGGGGCATGCAGAGGTCTTCATAGATTTGACTAGCTTGGCTAGCTCAGGCAAAGAAACAGGAGCAAAGATATCTAGGATGATGGGCCTGGTTGGAGTCGGGAGAGGCAGCGATAAGGCTGAAGGAGAGATGCTAGATCTAACCTTATTGACTTTGTCCACAAAGAAAGACAGAAAGTTCTCACAGTCTGCAACAGATTGGATGGAGGCTGTATGAGAGGCAGGAGAGACAATGCTGCTGATGGTGTTAAACAGCACCTTGGGGTTCCCTTTGCTCTGGGACATCAGGTTGGAAAAATAGGAAACCCTAGTGTCTCTGATTGCAGAGTTAAAGGATGTCAGAAGATCCTTTAGGTGCAGCAGATGGACGATGAGATGGGTTTTCTTCCACAAGCGCTCAATTTTTCTGCATTGGCGCTTTAGGCTGCGATGGCTGTCATGAAACCAGGGAGTAGGGTTCACTGCACGAACTGATCTGGTTCTGACAGAATAGATGTTGTCCAGAAGGGAGAGGCAGTGCTTGTTAAACTGAGAAGTTAAGGAATCTGGGTCGTTATCAGAAGAACAGGGTGGATCAAAAGCAGCGGAAAAATTGCTAGCTGTGCTCTCATTAAGAAAACGAGAACTAACCATACGGCGAGCAGGAAGTAGGGACGCAGAAACGGACAAGTTAAACAAAATGCAATGGTGATCTGAAATATAAACGTCCTCAGGACAAACACTGTCAGCATTTAGACTCAGGGTAAAAACAAGGTCTAGAGTGTGCCCCCTGGAGTGTGTGGGGCCAGAAACATGCTGAGTAAAGCTGAAGGAGTCCATAAGGCTGGAGAAGTTCATGGCAAAGTGATCAGAGGGATCATCAATGTGGATGTTAAAGTTACCAACAATCACCAATCTGAACAGCTTCACAGTGGAGGATAGAAAGTCACTAAACTCCTGAAGGAAAGAACTGTTTGGACCAGGTGGACGATAGGCCACAGCACAGTAGAACGGGTCCTTACGCCCGACTTTAATCGGCTGCAGTTCAAAGGAAGCAAAGTGACCAGAGGTTGTAGAGCTACATGGAAGAGGGTCTCTGAAAACAACAGGTAGGCCTTCACCACGACCAGAACCCTGGGGCTAGCTAAGAAAAGATTAACCACTCAGGCAGAGTTCAATCAGACTGCTGCCAAACTTCAGTCAGAAACAGAAAATCTAGGTTTTAGAGAGAATTAAATCATTGAGCAGGAAGGACTTATTGTTAACAGAGCGGGTATTTAATAGAGCCATGCTGATTGAGGTGGAGGAATCAGAAACTACAGAAACAGCTGGAGTTAGTGGACGTAAATTAGCAGGGTTAGATCCACGGTGTTTATAAAAACCACTTATGGAGGGAACAGGAGGAGAAGCCACTGAGGAATGAGGATAAACTGACCTTAAAAAAACTTGAACGGAGAAACCGCGCTGCTACGTGGCCTGGCGGGAATGCGGAAGTGGCACTCAAGTCGCCAAACAAAGGACAGGAAGCTAGAAGATCATGCCAATGTTTGCTAGATAAACCACGCTTTAAGAGAAATCTTATTCTCACCTGAATTCCAGCTCGTTTACCTCTTTTCCTCCGACGTTTTCCTGGGACCGAATAGACATCGCTAGAGGCGCCATGGTTGGAATCGTTGTTTGGCTCCGGGCCAGTGCGCCACTTAGATAAACAAACAAGGAGGTACGTGCTCGGTGCAGCTTAAGCGATCGTGAACGAACGGAAGGACAAAAGAGTCTGGCGATCAGAGGAGATGGTAGCAGGGACACTACTAAAGAGGATCGCAGAAAGGATTAAGGTGGAAAAGAGGAGGTTAGTGGAGAAAGGTTTGAAAAAGTGGCCGGTGACCGCGGCTAAGCCAAGCACAGGTGCCATCTTGTTACCGACCGGAAGCGGGACACCGGGAAGAGAAAAGTGAGTATGTACAGCCTTAAAACATTGTGGCGGTGCGCTGGGATGACTTCTGCAGGGGAGAACGGCTGAGCCAAAGCTTGAGCGCATTATTCATCAGCGCTCTGGAGTCTTTGGATACTAGAGGAAGAGGGGGAGACGCCACTCTACAATGTGACAACAAGAGACTCGCAGCAAGAGCATGAAAGACTTGAGTGAGTGTGTCGCAAATAAAACTGTTGAGAAATGAACTATCTGGTGTGTTTTCATGTGTGTGAGATCCCAATAGTAGCTGCGTATGCTACAAACAAAGTCCATTTCTTGGAGGTGACGGTGGCACAGGAGTTAAGTGCCCCATAATCGGAAGGTTGCAGGTTCAAGCCCCACTCAGTTTATTTCTATCATTGTGTCCTTGGGCAAGACACTTAACCCCCCTCGCCTGCTGGTGGTGGTCGGAGGGACCGGTGGTGCCAATGCTCAGCAGCCTTGCCTCTGTCAGTGCGCTCCAGGGCAGCTGTGGCTACATCGTAGCTCATCACCACCAGGGTGTGAATGACTGTGTTGTAAAGCGCCTTGGGGGGGTTCCAGGAGTCTAGAATGCGCTATATCAAATACAGGCCATTTACCATTTACAAACATTTATAATATTTGTAGAAAATGAAGCTGACTAACGAAATTAGCCGATTTCGGGTTATTTTTAGAACATAAATTCTGCGATTAACGAGGGACCACTGTAATTCTGAAGTAAATCCAGAGGAATAAAGAACTGGAAAAAAAAACAGCTCAATTGGTTCTTTTAGATCATTAACCCTCTGGAGGCAGGCAGGTTAAAACCTACCTACCTGGTTACTCCACATACGTATTTTAAGAGTGTTTTAACTCAGAAGTACCCCTGAAGGACTTAGTTGTTCGTCATTTTATCAAAACTTATTTTGAGCCTGAGAGGGTTAATCCTGTAAATGCAATGATTGTAAAAGCAGAGGTTACGAAAAAAAATTCTAAAATGTCTTCTAGTCACGGATGAAGATAAGGAAAAAGTCAAGCAAGACCCTGTGAAGAAAAGGGCTGGTCTGGGATAGTTCATGCTGTATATGACCAGTCGTTTACATGATTAATAGCACCCTTTTCACCACCAGAGATGCTTATGACAGAATAGGAGCTCGCATCCAACTGCATTTTCACTCCAGTTATTTTTGTTTTAGTGCATGTGTGAATCAATTAATTCTGTCATAAAAGGCCACCATAAACTGTGTGCAGGAGTTAATGAGTCCGGCATTACCACATCATTACACCAGCTGGCATAATGGAGCATGTGTTGTTTGTCATCATTTCTGCTGCCATGCTTAACAATCACAAATTGTTTGGATTGGTAACTGGTTTTCTTGTTGGATGACAAAGACAAAAGGCTGCTGTGAAAAGTAAAGATCATCTGTGTTTTTCGGTCTAAAGGGTTTCGTTCCTGCGTGTACGCCAAGTGGGAGAGCATTCTCGCCGTTGCTTAAAGGGCCTTTGCAGCAACGATCACATCGTTGAACAGCGTTATCACAATAGTCACTGGCTTAAGATTTTCCTCATGCAGCAGCAGATATTTAAAATCTTTCCCCACCAAGCAGTCTGTAGCACAGAGGGAGAAGGAGCCTGATCTGTCTCAAGGTCACCAGATCCTTCACCGCAGCTCCTGCTTGTGCCAACAAACCAGCCAGCCAGGGACTGCCAGGTTTTGCCTGGCCAACGTTACCTTGACTGAAGGGAGGAGCGACAGCACTGGAGCCCCCCTGCCGCTCAGTAACTGGTACCAAATGGTGCCTCCCCTCTGGGGTCCTGACCTGCGAACAGGCAGAGTCCCAGGACACCTCAGAGCCGGGCTGGAGGATGGGCAGACAGCTGTCTCCTGTCAGCGTGGACTTCAAAGAGCATCTTGCTCTGCACACACAGTCATTTAGTACACATCTTGTAAAACTGGAGAGGTAACATGCTGCAGAAAACGTGCAACGTTAAAAAAACTAAATCGTAGGTTTACAGAAGTACCTGAGCAAAGAGGCCGTTTGTACACATGTGCATCGTGAACATCAGGTTAAAACTTCTCAGGGAGGGAGGATGCAAATGCACACAAAAACAGCAATTATTCAGTTACCTGATTTCATGCAATCTTTACAATCAACTAAAAAACCCAAGCTGACTCGTTAAACATCAAATGTATTTCTCTGCTGGAGTACTCAGAATTATTTTAGAGATGTAATCCGCAGAGGCAGTGGAGTTTCTCTGAGGGCAGCAGGGCTCTGAGGAACAATGTTATATGGATCATGATGGGGAGAAGCTGCATAATTAATTTGTATATTCTAGCATGACAGATGTTTGAATTTGGCTGTAAAAGTAATTAATAAGAGAGTGGAGGGGGAGGCAGATTGCTGGAAGATTATTTATGAAGACTCCTCAATGGTGGTGTGTGTGTGTGTGTGTGTGTGTGTGTGTGTGTGTGCGCGCGCGCGTGCGCGTGTGCGTGTGTGCGTGTGTGTGTGTGTGTGCGCGCGCGTGTGCGTGTGTGTGTGTGTGTGTGTGCGCGCGTGCGTGTGTGTGTGTGTGTTTGTGTGTGTGTGTGTGTGTGTGTGTGTGTGAGCATCAGTCTCCACATCACCTGCTCCCATAGCTGTCCCAGCTGTTAGCCTGGCTACTTCTACTGACACAACCAAGGATTTGGTCTGCTATCCTTCTACATCGAAGCTTTTCCTCTACATCATGAAAGCTTTCTTAAAAAGATAAAAGATAAATAACATACTTGTATAGCACCTTTCAGAGCCAGAGAACCTAAAGAGCTTTACACTTCAGTTTATAATTCATCCAGAATGCTACTCAAAGTCTTCTGGTGGTTCCTAGAACGAAGTGGAAGTCCCGTGGTGATCTGACCTTTTCTGCAGCAGGCCCCAGAACGTGGAATAGACTCTGCTCAGGCTCTAAGTCATTTTAAAACTTCATTAGAAACGCATTTTTATGAGCTGGCTTTTAATTAGTAACGAAAGAGGTATTTTCTACCTCTTTCAGCTTGGCTTTGTGTCATTTTGGATCGTCTGAAGTCCATTTCTTGGGAAGTGGCTTCTATGAAGGACTGTGATGAACATTTAGTCTCACCTACTTTAACTTTGCTTTTATATTTGAATCCAGTCATTTGTGTTCTTTAACTTTTGTGCTGTGAAGCATTTTGGTCAGCAACAGCTGTTTTAAATACCCCCCCCCCCCCTTTCACACAACACTGTTAAAGGGACATTTTTTAATCCTCTTCTTTAGACAGTGTGTCCTAAAATGGCCTTTTACAGGGTTAAAGAAATAACACTCAGACCCCACCTCTCCCCGTGGCCAGAACACCGGAGTTGCAACTTCAGAGTTACCGGTCCGGTCCCTGCTGGTGGGCGGAGCTGCGGAGTGAAGTGGAGCTGAGGTTAGCTTCCAGCAGGTTTCCTGCATGTTATAAATGGTGAACACAGCGGATTTGTTTGATTTAGTGATGAATCGCTCCTGTAGACAGTAATGAAAGCAGAGGAGACATTTCAGCAGTTAGATTAAGGTGTTAAAAAGACGGACTCACAAAGAGGAGATAAGTTTAGCTCTCGTAACAGTGGATGAATGAACACTAGGGGGTGCTAAAACGGCTTAGTATCCCTTTAAGCCACCTTATTTTCTTAGAAAGGAGTTGGCGGTCCATCTATACATGCCAGGCCTCTGAGCCTTCAAGAGAAGTGGTCATTGAGCTGAGTTGGTAAAAACGGGAGTTACCCAACAGTGATGATGGTTTCATGACTAACAATCAGCTGGGCTCAAATAAGCTAACCCCGATGACTGGAAAACCTGCTCAATGTCTGTTATGCTTGGTAAAGAATCAGTCCATCCTTCAGTTGACCCAGCTCTTTATTTAACCACAGGGCTCACTGCTACTCAGCACTACAGGTTCACAAGTAACCGGTCGCTTCCTCAAAGACGTGCTCTCCCTCTCTTATAATGGCTTCACACCTAAATCAGAACATCATCCAATCATCACAACGTCTGTAGGTACTGCTGCTCAGTCTGAGGGAGAACTGGATGAAGTTCACACCTATCGGTCTGCTGAGGTGCCGAGACATGCAGCATGCATCCTTGGACGCAGACGGAATAGGGCTCAGTTTCTGTCCAAAACAACGTCTGATGGTTCGTCCCAACAACAACAGCCCAAACTCACTTCCGGCTTGATGCTGCTTACGTTAAATTTGTCAAGAGCTCTGCAGTCTCTTCGGATCCCACAGTATTCTTTCTAACAGTGGCTTTTTGTTTACAAACCGGAGTAAACAAACTGTTGACGACCAGAGACGTCACTGTAAAGGCAGGCAGCCAGAAAAGATCTACGCTCCCTCAGGGTTTCCTCTAGAAAATGAGTTAAGCCTGGCGGCTTCGGAAGTCGTGGGGTGGGGGGTGGAGGGGGGGGGGGGGGGGGGGAGGGGGGGAGGGGGTCACGAGCTCCGTCCCGCACGGAGCGGGGGTGGGGGTGGAGGGGTTGCACACATTCATGTTGCGCGCTCCATCCCGCAGCACTCCTCCGTGAGGGTGGGGGTGGTTGCACACGTTCCGCTGCTGTTTCTCACCAGTATCAGCTGATGGAGGGCTCTAGTTTTGTTGCACCGTTCGTGTCAGCGGACACGGTAGGGTTGGGGAGGGGGGAGGGGCATGAAGCTTAGCCTGGCGGGTGGCTAAGCAAAGCATGGCGGGCCACCAGGCTTATAAAGCACTGGGGGAACCCTGTTCCCTGCAGTCCTGGTGGAGAATTGCTTCACACCGACAACACCAGCAGACACGTATAAAAGGAAAACACCTCCACCAGCATGTGAGTGTATGAGTGTGAGTGTGTGTGTGTGTGTGTACGAGTGTGTGAGTGTGTGTGTGTGTGTGAACAAGCAGACAAAAAGGATAAACTAAGAAAAACAGAGCAAAGATGAGAAGAAATTATTAGATACAGTCAAATGTTTGCAACAGCAGAAAAGAGGCAATTTTTGCTTCAATCAGGCAAAACTTGTGCTTTCAAAAAATCTTTTACTACAGAGCTGCACGGCTTCAGAAGGTAATAATGAACTATAATGGATGCCAGACAGCAAGGACAGGGAGTGAATGTAATTTTCTCAATGAGGGTATAAATCTCACGTGGAGGTCGTTACTGGTGCTGGTCTTGTGGACATTTAAATCTGCTGCTTTGATTGAAGCAGTCAGTTCATCACAGGGCTTGTAACCCTACAGAGGATTAGTGCAGCTGTTTGGTCACAATGAGATAAGGCTTGCTACAGACCTGGACGCTCTGTGGGGTCTTATTAGTCAGCGCTGATTAAAAAACCAAGTACTGATATCACTCAACAGGACGGACTCCTCTCCTCATGGTGAAACGCTTTAGCTGTATGGATTCTGACAATAGTTTTGCTTTAGCTATAAAGTTTGTTGGCTTGCTTACATTAACCACAACAAAAAAAAAGAATTATGGGAGTTAAACACCTCATTGTATAACTTATTTTGACAACTAACTACGTGTAATTTAACCTATAGCATGTTGTGGATCAGTTGTAAGTTTACATCCACTGGGTGACTTCATGTTCATGTTAGAGAGATAGCTCACCTGGTAAAGTGCCCGCATTAAACACTGGGAGGAGATCCGGAAACGTTTCTTTTATTCCACTAAAAATATTTTATTACAATAATGATATATTTTATTTTACAGTAATAAGAAGCCTAATCTTTATTTATTAAATATCCAAATGAGACGCGCTGAAAGACATTTATGTCACGGCCCGAAAAGACGTTGGTTCAACTTTCATTTTGAAACGTTTTTCCAACCAGTGACGGAAAGTCTCGGTTTGACGCCATTTCAATGGTCATTAAACGTTTGAAGAAGGCGAAGAAGAAGAAGAAGAAGAAAATATAATTTTTATAGCGCCTCTCAAGATAAAAATCACGAGGCGCTTCACAAAAGAAAAATGTAAAAATATCAAAAAGGATTTAGAAAATGGTTAAAAATATATTGAAAATTAGCAAAAAATAGACAATTATGATTAAGAAAAATAAAAATAAATGTTAAGAAATAGAGAGACTGAATAGGAAAGAGGGAAATCAGTGGATCCTGAGGAAGGTGGAATAGGTGGGGAGAGCAGAATAAAGAGAGAGTGGTGAAGAAGGTCATACAAAAGCCAGCTTGAAAAAGTGAGTCTTCAGCAGTTTTTTTAAAGGAGTCCACTGAGTCCACTGATCTCAGGCTCAGGGGGAGAGAGTTCCAGAGTCTGGGGGCCACAGCAGCAAATGATCTGTCACCTTTGGTCTTTAGCCTGTTGCTGCACAACCAGTAGGCTTTGGTCACTGGACCTAAGGGTCCTGCTGGAGGTGTGGGGACTGAGAAGATCACCAATGTAAGATGGTGCTTGTCCATGTAAGGCCCTATAGACCAGAACCAGGATCTTGAAATGAACCCTGAAGTTGACTGGCAGCCAGTGAAGCTGGAGGAGAAGCGGGGTGATGTGGGTGTGTTTGGAGGACTTGGTCAGAAGCCGAGCACAGACATTCTGAACCACCTGTAGACGGTTCAGGGAGGTTCTGCTCAAACACGTGAAAAGAGAGTTACAGTAGTCTAAGCGTGAGGAGATGAAGGTGTGGAGAACTGTCTCAAGTTCAGAGCGGGACAGAATGGGACTCAGCTTAGCAACGTTCCTGAGATGGAAGAAGGAAGAGCGAACAAGAGAACTGACATGAGAATCCAGGGTGAGAGATGGGTCAAAGGTCACGCCAAGATTCCTGACGGAAGGTTTGAGGCTTGGTATGAGAAGCAAGCTGACCAAGAAAGTCTCTTGACTTTGGGAACCAGCTTGTCTGGGGCACAGATGAGGATCTCAGTCTTACCTTCATTCAGCTGTAGAAAGCTCCCAGCCATCCAGGTTTTGATAGAGTCTAAGCAGGTGTGTAATGGGCTCGACACACGGGAGGCGACATCGCCTCTCCTCCATTCATTTTCAATGAGACATGCGCGACAAAGCGATAATCGCGGGTCTCTCCTACTAAGCAAAACGCGAAAAACGTGCGTGTGAAATTTTGCACTCGTGCACGTGTCGTGCACGTGTCGTGCACGGACGACCCAGCGACGCGATCCCAGAAAGTTGAAACATTTTCAACTTTTCATCGCTGTCGCTTGGACGAGGACCAATCAACGGAGGTTTCATTCACTGACCAATGAGCGGACATAATGCTCCGCACATCTCCGAGCAAACATGAAGGAGAAGTTGATTATTATTATGTTTTATATAGTAAAATCAGAAGTAAGATTTCACTTAACTCTAGCAGCACCTTGTGAAAAATCATATCTACCACTTTATTAAATCTGAACCACTTAATAACCTTAATTCCCTCCAACGGGACACAGCCAAACAAAACAACGGAAGTTTCGATTTCGCCATGGAACAGAAGGCGTAGACTGCTTTGCTGTTGGCCACTGCCACGGATCGCCTCTAAAAGCGACAGCAACAAATTTCGCTGATCGCGGTCGTTTGTCGCCTCCCGTGTGTCGAGCCCATAACAGCTGCAGCTTAGACATCTCATGGGGCTTAAAGGCGATGTACAGTTGGATGTCATCTGCATAAAGATGGTAGGAGATTCCTTTGAAGGAGCTCAGGATGTGCTGAAGAGGAAGCAGATAGAGGAGGAAGAGCAGAGGCCCCAGCATAGAACCTTGTGGGACACCATGGGTAAGGAAGGTGGTGGAGGATCTAAACTTGAAGACGGCCACAGAAAAGGAACACTCAGAAAGATAAGAGGAGAACCACTCCAGAGCAGTTCCTGATAGGCCTACCCAGTCTCTCAGCCTCTACAGTAGCAGGTGATGGTCAACAGTGTCAAAGACTGCAGTCAGGTCCAGCAGGACCAGAACAGAACAGTCCTCTGCATCACTGTGAGTCAGAACGTCATTAGAGACCCTAAGAAGAGCTGTTTCAGTAGAATGAGCTCTACGAAAACCTGACTGTAAGCAATCATAGATGTTATGTTCATCAAGAGCAGCTGTGAGTTGTTTAGCCACAACTTTTTCCAAGATCTTGGAGATGAACGGAAGTTTAGAGATGGGTCTGAAGCTGCTATGGAGAGAGGCAAATTAGCAGGGTTAGATCCACGGTGTTTATAAAAACCACTTATGGACAAAGCAGGAGGATAAACTACTGAGGAATGAGGATAAACCAACCTTAAAAAACTTGGATGGAGAAACCGCGCCGCAACGCGGCCTGGCGGGAATGCGGAAGTGGCGCTCAAGTTGTCAAACAAAGGACAAGAAGCTAGAAGATCACGCCAATATTTACTAGATAAACTACGCTTTAGGAGAAGTCTTATTCTCACCTGGATTCCTGCTCGTTTACCTCTTTTCCTCCGACGTTTTACCGGGACCGGATAAACATCGCTGGAGGCGCCCTGGTTGGGATCATCGTTTGGCTCCGGGCCAGTGCGCCACTCAGATAAACAAACAGGGAGGTACGTCCTCTGTGTATCTCGAGCGATCGTGAACGAACGGAAGGACAAAAAGAGTCTGGCGATCATAGGAGATGGTAGCACGGACACTACTGAAGAGGATCGCAGACAGGAGCAAGGTGGAAAAGTGCAGGTTAGTGGAGAAAAGTTTGAAAAAGTGGCCAGTGACCGCGGCTAAGCCAAGCACAGGCGCCATCTTGTTACCGACCGGAAGCGGAACTGTTTGCTGGGTCGCTTTAGCATGTTCAATAACAGAACTGTGTGACTTAAAACACCCTTCGGTGCTTCCCCGAGAACATTTGATAAGCCTTGCAGGTTGGACCGTGAGAGCGGGGGTGGGGATCAGGGGTTGCTGTGCTCCGCTACCATTTCTCGTCAGTATCAGCGGAGGGGAGTCCAGCAGTTTGTTTTGCTGCCGTGCGTTGTCTGCGTCATCTGAGAAGGTAGGGCCGGTGTGGGGACCATGCTTAGCCTAGTGGCCTGCCAAGCTAATAAAGCGCTGGCGGAAACCCTGCCCTTTATGCGCATTCTTCTCGCAAAACTGACAGAAATCACCCGGACACATGGTGATAGCTGCGTGAGTGAATGAATGAAGCTTGAGCGAGTTGTTGTTTTCCAGGCGCACATGGTAAACGTCATTTGAGTTACTGCAATTGGCAACAGACAAAATATGGTAGCCTGTGCCAGCCAGGCACTACCTTGCTCTCCAGTCAGCTCAAAATATTCTACCAGCGAGCCCTCCCTCTTTCAGTCGGTTTCTGCTGCAGAGACTCCAGATGGAAATGTGTAGACTCGACATGGGGCGGGGCTATGCTGCTGCCAGGTTAGGAGTCAGTGGGTTTAAGCAAAATTACATTTGGCGGTCGTCTGCATATAAATGGTATGAAACAGTGTACTGTCTGAGAATGGCCCCTAAAGGCAGAATATGGAAGGAGAACCGCAAATGGGCCGAGAATGGAACCCTGAGGGACACCCTCAGGGAAGCGAGACTGAAAATTAGCATTTTCAGTGCTATGCCGGTGTCTAAACTCAGACTGAAAAATGTCCATTACTTGATGGTCATTGAGATGTGGTATTAACTGTTCATGCACAACACAAGTACCTGGACTTGAGGACAGCTAAGTAGTAAAAATCTAAACGCTCAGCACATGATTGCTCAGATGTGTCTGATTATTGAGTAATGCCTCTAATTTTAACTATACAGCAATAACCTGGTGCTCCCAAAATGAACTGAATCCTCTTTCTGCCTTCAAAGGTTAAATGGAGATATAAAATATAATGAAAAAAATAAGTAAAGTGATCATAAAGAAATACATTTGCATACTAATTAAACCAGTATAATAACCTTCATTATAGTCTTTAACTCCATAGAAGTCAGCCCCACAACTTCTTGAGTTATTGTGCCGCTCTCCTGTTGGGAGCTGGAACCGATAAAGCTTTCCTCATTGTTTCAAGCTTACTCACTCTAAAGTTTTAACTCATATTTATTGTAATTCTACACACACCCCCAACATGGGGTTTAATGTCATTTCAATCTGTTAATTACAAGACTTAACTATTTTAAGAAGGCAATCCAAGAAGTGCACTAATTCAAGTCCCTGACAGTATTTTAATGAACTCATCCCCGTGACACGGCAAGAAGTTTGCTCTAACTCGAGGGTCTCAAACAAGTCGCTTGCGAGCTTTCAGTAGCTCCCAGTGCACTTGAAAGTCCCTTGCTAGCAAGCCAGCCCACCTGGCTTAAAAAATGACGGTCTAATTAACGAGGGGCAGCTTTTTACTTCGATGCCAAGTCGTCCTCGTTTTCTGTAAATCAAATCTAAAATTAGCATTTTGTGAAAGTAAAATAAAAATCTGATTATTGCACAAATGTTTCAGCAAACGTGTTCAAGTCTGTACTACTTAAAATATGCAGATTCTTTAAGGGGGTGCAGCACGATTCAACTGTCAACTTTGACCGCAGCGGCTGAAGGCGTGCTTCTAAAGTCCGCAGCGGCTGAAGGCGTGCTTCTAAAGTCTGTCTGTCTGTCTGTCTGTCTGTTAAACATTAACTCACTACTACTTTAATTGCCTGATAAATGACAATAATCTGTTAAACACTGTAATGTTAGCACACGAGTTTAAGCTATCTAGCTAGCTAGCAACGTTCATTCACCAAGACGCCTGCTCGCTCCACAGAACCTCCTGACACCACAGCTAAATCTCTCGCCTTTATCCATCATTTCTCCCTCTGACTCGTCTCTGCTCTCTGGGGCGTGCAGCAGGCTCATAACTGTGGTTGTGGTCCACCATAAGTGTAATAAACATTTGAAGTTTCCTGTGTCAGATCTCTGAAACAAGCCAACAGGTCTCTACCTGGTCTAGTATGGCAGAAAACACATATTTCTCCTAAAAATGATTCCCAAAGCCTAAATAATTTATGTACGTGTACATTTTTATTTAGAATGAGTTCCTGTTATGTTTCTCTAAACATTGGTTGAAAGAAGGCTCTGACCTGCAATGTGCTCTTTAATACGGTTGAAGAAACTCGGCCTAAAACATAAAATACATACGGCCAACACTGCAGATATGTGCAGAAAAATGTGAGTTCCTGTTTCACCTGTTTGAGGTAAAACTGAGATAACATTTGTGTGTGTGCATGTGCAATGTCTCAGTGCATTTACCTCACTGGATCTCCTTATTAGGAAAGGCAGCTGCTGATTTAAACATCCACATGGCAGTTTGTGCAGATACATTAACGTAGGAAACTTTCACTAGTTGAGATTAAATAAATCCTTCTGTTAATTTTCTGGCCGTCTGTCCCTCATCTCATGGCCAGAAGCAACAGTGGGCCTCTCCATCCCAGCGGGGTAAAGCTCTCAGAAGCAATATGTAATTAAACTCAGAGAGCATATTCTTTAATCCTAAAGGCTATTATAGATTTATGGTCAGAGCATTGTCTGAGCTCCTCAGTGGCTTTTCCCCTCTTGCCGTCAGCTCATATATGTTCTTAAATGGGCAGATAAAGGTTCAGTAACCCTTTAAATCTGGCTCCATAATGGCAGTGCTACAATGGCTTTCCGTCCTCGTGGGGTAATACGTCGGCTCTGTATTTGGTCAGGGACGGATAGGAGAGCTTAGTAAGGATAGAAACCTCTGTAATTATAATGCATCAGTGGTCATCAATGACATATTTCAGAACTCCTTCAGAGTCACTTTAGAAAAGAACAAAAATGAACATGTGAAAATGTAATTACGCTGCATTCGGCTTTAGCTTCCAGGGATTAAACTATCAAGTATGTTTAATTGTAAGTGTTCTATATTTTACAACAGCAGAGCCCTGATTAAGTGCGCCCTATCCCCACCACAGCATGCTTTCAAATGCCACAGATACTTAACTTAATTGGTACTTTTATTTTCAATATTTTATTTTCCGTCTGTAATCTGTAACCCTGGTGAATGGTGAACATTATCCCTCCTGTGTGTCCTTAAGGAAGCTTTTGTAATAAGGAATCCACCATGTGACAGTGGAAATCTGACATTTCAGTCTCATATTACTTTTTTATTTCATATTGTATCAGTAGACCATGGACTCGTTTCACTTGAAACATGTGAAATGAAATATTTGATTAATCAGAAGATTCAATAGAATATTCAAATACTAAAATATCCAATAGCTGCAATTCTATTTTAAACCTTTAACAGAAAAACAAACGAAGAAGATAAAAAAAAAAAACACAAACTTGCACCAAACCAAGGTACATCTGAGAAGGGAAAAGTTTATATATACAACACAGCAGCTTTGTACCTGAACAAGTTCACTGAACGATCATTCGTGAACTTGTTTTTTTTTCCTTTGTGAACGTAAACCAAACTCGTTCGTATTTTGCCTGATGGATAATAAAGTGAGCTCCCATTCTGGCGTGTGAACGGCGCTCTACCGCAGTTGGAGAGCTCCAGATCTCCACAGAGCTAACGCCTTTGCTAAAACATCCTGTTAACCATAAAAAGTAGAACATGAAAATGCAACAATCATACACAGTGGTGATCGGCGTGGCGTCTACTCTTCTATGTCTATGCCGTTGAGGATGGACCTCTGTAATGAATAAATCTACACTAATTTGAATAAAAGAACATTAAAATTATACTAGCAAAAATGTCTGACGATATTTCAGAATCAGCTTTATTGTAAAGTACGTGAGTGAGACTCACACTAGCAGGAATCTGCTTTGGTGGTTGTTATTGTGTTTTAATTACATGCACTACCGGTGTTTGTCAGTATGTTTAAGTCATTATGAGAACCACTTTTGGTTTTTAGAGATGGTTACACATTTTGTATGCTGGTGCTACAACCTTTTTGTTCTGTGCTACAAAACCTACAACCTTCATAAGTGCTATAAGCTAAAAAGGTCTGCGTACAGCCCTGGGTAAAGCCATGTGTGACCTACTTTTTATGTAAATTAGAAGGTTTAAAAATGCCAGAGAAATACTTATTTTCTGAGAAACTTTTTAGCAAAACGTCATAACGTGGAGCCTTTCCTCCTCCAGTCTGCAGTCTCCAGAGTCTGAGGCATTGACATACATATATGGACAATGGGTTTCCATAGACTACAATAATAAGTTCTTGTACTAAAATGGGAGGTGGCCACCACCGCCATTTTGACTATGTCACAGGTTCTGTCAAGCCCAGATAATTCCATAAAATGGAAGAGAGGTGGAGCTGAGGGTGGGGCTGTAAGGTTGGGATCAACTGACGACACCCGGTCGAACTAGCTACAAGCTAACCTGAAGCTAACCCAAAGCTAATGCGGAGGTGGGAGCTAAGCTAACGAAGGTAGCAACCAAGCTACAACCGGAGTTAACTGTGCACAACACCAGAGCTTCTGAGACACAGATACACAGGGCTGACTGCTGGGTAAAACCGGGTGGAACACAGAGGTCTCCGAGACCGAGACCTCCACAAGCCGGCAGCCGCACAGCAGACAAGCGCCGCTGCGATCTGAGATGCGCAGAGCTGCCGCTGGGGAGAACCGGGTGGGAAGGTTTCCATCCCAGAGCTCCACAAGCCGCCAGCCCGCGCAGCAGACAGAAGCCGCAATCAGACAGAGATGTGCCGAGCTGCGGGGAGGCGAGAACGGGTGGAAAACATCGGTCTCCCGAGAGCTCCACAAGCCGATAGTCGGAACCCAGCTCCACCAACATGCTATATTTCAACCCATTTTCTAAAGTGCAGCATTGTGTTAATTGCACTGGGTTTTACCCTATTACATTTAAATTTCATGGTTAAACAGTACATGTTAAAATCTAAGCTCAGCTCGGCAGTGACCTAAAATACATAAATATAATTTTACTTGACGAAAAAAAATGAAGTGGAGACTCCTTGGATGCTCTATTAGTGTAATTAATGCCACAGCAAGTCATTTTGTCCAACAATTGCACAAATAATATCCAAATAAGAACGCACAAATGCTACAACTAATGGTCTAAGTCGAGAGACTCAAAATCCCGGAGCAGTTTCCAAGCCAGACCGAGGCTCTACTGAGGCCTTTCCACAGAGCTAGCTCTGTGGTCACGTGGGTCTGAGGCGGCGGTCACATGGGTTGGATGCTCAATAATTATACAGAATTTTAGGCTTTTAATACACAAACAGAAGAGTGAGAAAAAATGCACCCCCCTCAGAGTTGTCATGAGTGTAAACTAGATCATTTAAACCAAAAACATGTTTTGGTACCAGGCTGTAAACATGTTTATTTCTGCTGTGAAATTGGTATTTTTAACATGGGAGTCAATGAGGATTTGCTCGCTTCTGACACCAGCCCCTAGTGGATGAGGGTGGAACTGCAATTTTTGGTACTTCCGGGTTGCGACCAATTTCAGAGCCACATTGTGGGGGCTTGGTCTGAGGCCTTCTGCTTTAAACCAACCAATGAGCAAGCAGTCCATTAGCATATTCATGTCCTGGCCATGTGGGAGATATAAACAGCTCCTTTCACAGCAAGGTTGATTTAGGGGGTTTAGAATGGCCTGTATCAGGGCTCCTGGCACAGATGAAAGCCAAAAGAAAATTTCTTATGCTTCTTAGAGATTCAAAGCAGAGTTTTAGATGCTGATAAACTGCATTCGTTGTCCCCTTTAAGGAATTTGGGTGTTTCTGACCAATCAATGTCTCTTGAAAGCCACTCAAAAACGTTGGTCCGAAACCGTTTTCATCACTTAAGAAAAATCTCCAAACTGCGAAGGTTGGTGTCAAAACATGAACTAGAAATGGTTATCCGTGCCTTTATCTCCTCCCATCTAGTTACCTGTAACACACTTTTCACATGTTTTAACAAAAAGCCCTTGACCGCCTTCAGTTGGTCCAGAACTCTGCAGCGAGGCTCCTAACCGGAGCAAACAGAAGAACACACATCACTCCTATTCTGATGTCTCTGCACTGGTTACCCTTAACTTTAGAGTTCATTTTAGAGTCCTGACTAGAACTTTCAGGGCTCTACATGGTCAAGCTCCTCCCTATATTACTGAACTGTTAAAGCCTTATGCTCCAACCCAGCCCTCAGGTCCACACACCAGAACCTTCTAGAAGTCCTAAAGACCAGATATAAAAGTCGAGGTGATCGCTCCTTCCAGTCTGTTGCACCCCGACTCTGGAATGATCTTCCTTTATCCTTACACAGCATTGACAGTCTGGACACTTTTTAAAAAACAGCTGAAGACCTTTTATTTAAAGCTTCTTTTACCTAAACCTTTTATTTTCTTATTTTTAACTCAACTCTAATCCATCTTTCATTTGTTATTTGATATTTTATAATTTTATGACTTCATTTTTTCTGATGTTATTCTATTTCATTATGACTTAGTTTTATTTTTGTTTTAATCTATGTAAAGCACTTTGTGATTTAATGTCTGTGATGAGTGCTATAGAAATAAAATTTACCTACTTACAGAATGTATATGTCAGGTGGGGTCTTTGACTCCTCCCCCCTCCTGGGATATCTTGTAGTGCAACAACATCTTCACCTACCCCCTCTATGTCTTCGGCATTCACACATCAATTAGTTCAAATTCTTTAGCGCCAAATCACAACCAGGGTCGTCTCAATGACGTTCACACAGTAAACATTCCAATACAGGTCAGGTCATTAAGCCAATCAGTAAATATTTCATATATGAGGAACCCAGCAGGTTTCATCGAGTCACTGACTAGTGTCAGAGTCTTTACAGCAATCCTCATACTAAGCAAGCATGCAGCGACAGTGGCGAGGAAAACTCCCTTTTAACAGGAAGAAACCTCCAGAGGATCCTGGCTCAGTATAAGCAGCCATCCACCACGACTCACTGGGGATCGTAAAATCAATACAATGACTGATGAAAGTAGTAAGGTTTGATTTAGTTTTTTGTTTGTTTACCATAATTAGAGAATATTTACAGTAAAATGTTTATAAAAATGACAGAAAATACTAAAACCTTTTTGGAAGCACACATTTACAGACCATTACAGAGCCACCCACGTGTTTCTGGGATTTTCTTTTCCTTTTAACAGGTTTTACGCGTCACAACAAACAAAAGCGGAGCACGGCTGGTTTGACCTGTGATTTCATATAAACTATAAAGATGTGATCACGTCTTCATTACGCTGCAAATAAAAAGGTGTTTGTGTTTACAGAGCACCAGTTGAATTTTCATGTCCTTCTCTGTCTGACGAGCACGCCTGAAAAGGATCGGTCTTATTGCCTCAGTGATAATGTATTCTTTCTTATTTGACTTTTTAATGGGCTTTCACCTAATTATCATCACACAGTTCCTCGGATGGAAGATGAAGAGGGAACGCCAAGTCTGAGAACAAAAGGAGGTCAGACTTTGAGGTGTTGGCACCTGGCCCGACCCGCTCCAGTAGACCCCTTTGGTCGCTTTTGTGTGATGATAAATTTCCCCTTGAACATGATGTCAATATGTTGATGTGCCTTCCTTTATTAAGACACCATCCAACTGATAACAAGTCCTGCTGTGTGTTACCAACATAAATAATTAGAACAGAGACCGAGGAACGGCAGGTGGCCTTTGGCACAAAGAAATAATCATTTTTGATGTGGAAACTAAAGTAAAAGGACCCATCTGTTCTCGACGGGGAGAGGAGGAAAAACATGTTAACATATTGTCAGCAACATTACGAAGTACACAGTTAATAACTTAGTCATGGCACATGGTTCTGGACACTTGTTTTAAATAATCCAGCAGAAGTGAGCCAAAGCCCACATCAAGGATTTAAATTAACTGCAGATTTGCATGCTCAGGAATTGTTCATCGGCCATTTTGTGGCACGCTCTGCCAGTAATTAACTTAAAAGGTTGATTAAGAAAGAGGCAGTAAAAGCATGAAGCAAATCAGTAGAAGTCTTAAACAGCTCTGGATCTGTCCAACAGCAGCGAGATCTGGTTACAATAAGGTTTATACAGTAACGGTGATTAGTGGCATTATAAAGCTTTTCTTCATCGTTACCTGATAACGTAACAATCAGAGGAACGCCTACTCTCACTCAGAACGGGGTAACACAGACTTCAAGGGGATTTTGTTTACAAACAGAGCTGAGATCTGCCAGGAATGATTTTACTACGTCATTTTTGTTGTATAAATTTATGCTACATGTGTCCATTGTAGATGTACTAGAAAACAGAAATTACCAAAATGAAAAGGCCACCCAGGATGGCCACTTGAGCCAATCGAAGTTCAAGAGGCCTCCTGTGAAGAGCTCCTTGATGGATATGAGGAGGGTCTGGAAACATTATGGCCACCTCAGACGTCTCCACCGGTATAATTCCTTCTCGTTCTGTTGTGTATAAACACATCTGCGTAGCGCCAGCCTACAAATCAGATTTATTTCTTTGCCTGATTGAGATGATCAGTTTAATTTGTCTGTGCTTAAGGAATCATCTTTGGTATATAAATGAGATGATTATGAGCTCAGGGCTTCCTACTCAGGGAGTTAGACACCCTCCACAGGAGACAGCAGCTCACACAAATCATCATCAAGAGTCGGCTCTCAGACGTTTATATTTGTGTTTCAGCTGAGAACGTCCAGCCTGAAGTTAAAACCTCCTCACAATGCACGAGACCAACAGCAGCTGTAGCAGGAAACTGCCGCTCCGGTGAAACGTACTCATGATCAGAATAAAATGACACATGGCTTCTGTAGTAGTCCTGCTTCATAAATGGGATTAAGTAAGCAACGGCTGAAAGGCTCCAGTAACTTCCTTACTTTTTCCTGGAACAGTGTAAAATGAGGAAACACTCTGCCTCCAGCTCCTCCTGGGAATCCAAAGGCATTCCCAGGCCACAGGAGCAGTTAGCTCTGGGTCTGCTCCAGGTTCTTCTCCCAGTGGGAAATGTCCAGATAAGAAGGTGACTTCTTGAGGAGGAACATCTTTATTTTGGTCTCCCCCTGCATGATGGAGCTCATCACCTTATCTCTAAGTCCAACCACCATGTATGAAGCTCCATTCAGTCATTTGCTGTGTGAACGTGTGAGCTTTGGCACATTGGGCTCAGCTCTGACTAGATTTGTTGGTCCACCTCTCTCTCCATCCTACCATCCCCCCTGAACATGAAACAAGACATGACCATTCCTCTACTTAAGGGCCATTAAACTTGTTTCCAGCCAAGAACCATGGCCTCAGCCTTTACAGAGGACAAATCTCCCCCCCCCCCCCACACCGGGTTGTGGGCCGGCTCAGTGACCACTCAAGATCAAGAATTTAAGATACCAACAGAGCTTCATCATCTTCAAAAGCCGACACTCTGACACCCAAATGGACATCCCGACACCACAAGCAGGATCTGGGGCCACAGACAGCTCCTGGTGGAACTCATCTATAAACCGACTGACTTTAGGCGTTACCCAAGTTCAAGACAACCACCAGAAACTTTTGCCTTAGTTCCACTGAAGTCCGACACTGACTGATTAATACAAACACAAAAAGTGAGGCATCAAGTCGTCACAAATTATGCAGAATTAACTTCTTCAGGGCTTGGTTTTACCCGTCCTCCACGACAACTCAGCTGCCAGTTTCACATCACCTTGTTTTTAATCGTTTGCACCCAGTCTTGTTCTAATTAAGAGAGACGTGTTAAAGCTAGAAGCTGAAGCGCAGTGGCAGCAGGAGAAGGGAAACACTGACACATCCTCACTAAAATGGCTGCTTGCATATCCCTTGCAGGGAAACATTATTCCTAATAAAAGTCTTTAATAAATACTTCAGGTCCTTGGAGAGTTCCTTGAACCTGAGAAGAAACACTATCTATACCCAGGAGCAAAGAAGGCCATTACAGCTTGTAGTGGAAGATTTAATAGGTGTCATAATTTATCATGTAAACCCAAAAGTGTTTCTTAATTAAGTGTGAGCGTTAATGAATTTTTTAATTTGATCCCTGTAAGTACTTTGCCATGCTAATTGCAATATTCCACACATTAGTTATCGGCGATTGCCCTTGGCTATTTGCTGTCGTGAGGATGAGACCTTCTTTTTCCCTCAGCTCAGCTTCATTAGCTGGATCTGAAGCTCCAAACCACAAGACCTGTCCTGTGACTGATGACTTTCTGGTCACCTTAGAGACGTGAACACAGAGTGAGCTTTTCCCTTTAAAACTAGACTGAGTTTAAAAAGAGAACAAGAACATGAACACATATACTTATACTTCTTACATGTCGGGCGTCTACTGCCCCTTTACCTCCAACAGGAGCGAGATCACCGAGTAAACCGCTTCAAATGACAAATGCTAGCCAACCCCGCTCTTGACGACTCCTTTTATATCCAAACTCTCGCCATCACTGGTGGCAGACTCATATTGTTCAGCACAATTAATCTGTTTGAGAAACACAATAATGATGTTGCCAACTGCTGCATGTGCTAATATTTTATTAATCAACTGCAATTAAGCGGCACTGCTATGTCCTTAGGATGACTTTTCATTCCCTTGGAGTGCAAAGCGGAACAGCAACACACCCGTGCACTCAGTGAGACATACTGTTCACGGCTACAGAGATCACAGATGGGCTCAGGCTCACATTAACTAGCAACAATGTGGGGAAATAACTGTCAGCCTCCAACCAAATGCCAGTGTGTTTTGGATGAGGCTGTTAAGTTTGCCTACTTTATACGTGACTTCAGCCAACAACAAATGCACTTTATAACTCCAGCTGGCTAATAAATTTCAGCACGACTGCTGCCCGAGCTTCAAACTCCACACTGAACATTTTCCTCGGATAACGAGAAGAAGGAATGCCCGAAGGGTAACGACTCGAACCATGTGATATTCCATCGGGGAATCACGGAACCATTAAGAAAATGCTGCTTAAAAACATTCTGAATCGATCAAAAAGTCAGAACAAAATCAGATGCACAAAGAAACAGAAAAGGTGTCAAAGATTCCAGCCAACAAATGTACAACAGCAAGCAACAAATGAGGGGAAACATTTCTACAGAAAAAGCTCTAGAGGTTTGGAACGTGAAAACAACAGAGAACAGTCTGAACGCTGACATTTAAAGTCCCATTTGCTGCACGTACAAGCACAAGGACGCTCACCAAGAGCAGCTACGTACTTCCATCAGTCCAGGCTCACACTCAGAATATATAAACCCACTCAGAGCGTACGAGACAGATACCCGTTTCCTTAGGTGGAAGTGATCTATTGTCTATACATCTGTAAATATAATTGTTACCTTAAAAAGCAAGGTGGGCAAAATGTACCGGATATATAAGGTGCACGTTTAAAAATGTCTAAATTTGTTTAACCAGTTATCAAAGCCATTCAACGGTTAATACTTGGTTAACTCTGTTTCACTCTACTTTCTCCCCTATTTTTAGTCCCTGCTCTGTCGAGGCACCTGGCAAGGCTGAGTAGGGCTGACATTGTGACTCTGGCCACTGATTGGCTAGGGGGCGGAGTCACTGGTATCTCCAGATTTTTCTGCCTTCTGCTTCACTGCCTGCAGCCATTTGAGCGATCTTGGCCGTGTCACTCGTCATGCCCAGACAATCCAAAAATGGGAAAAGGGGTGGAGCTGAGAATGGGGCTGTGACGGTGGGAAGGAATGGTTGACACCCATAAACTGAAGCAATGTAGCTTCAAAGCTAACCAAAGCTACACAGAGCTTGAATCCAGGTAGCTAACCCAAAGCTAGCAAAAAAGGCTAAAGAAAAAGCCTTTTTAAAACTTCAGAATTGCAGTGCTGAACGCAAATACCATTTTCTTTTCTTTTGAGTGACCCAAACCCTTTTCCGTAATAAACTATATTTTTGCCTCTGTGTCAAATCATTACATAGTGTTGTTTCTCTGGCAAACTCAAATTACCTAGTTTCATGAACCGAATATTAACAGTTCAAGAATATTGATCATTCATATTTTTATAGAATATTACATTTAATTGAATACCTTTAAATGTTATTGACAATTAAATTAAAGTAATCACTTACAAAACGTTACAATATCTATGTGTACATAGAACGAGTGTTGCTGGTTTGCCCTGGAAGTGTGTAAAGTAGGAAGAGAAAGCAGATCATACCACGACTCAGAGACTGAAAACCCAACGTTTGCAACCACACACGCTCATCAGTATGATACACTGCTATCTTGGTATTTTTGTTGTCCATAGACGATTTCTCTTTTTCATGTCGGCTGGCTCATCTGAATTGTTGCTGTGAACGGAGCAGGGCTAGTAATTTTAAGTTGATGCTTCAGAATTGCAGTGCTGAACGCAGCACTACCTTTCCCAGCAAGTTAAATGCCCAGTTTGCACACATCACACGTGTTTATTACACTATCTGTGCTGTATTTCGAAATACATCCAAGTTATAGAGGTTTTCTTTTTCTTAAGGTAATGGTCTGTATTTGTATAGCACCTTCTTAGGGTTCTACAACCCCCCAAGATGCTTCACAACACAGTCAGTCATTCACCCATTCACACATGTTATGGTGTGCGAATCCCATTGCTGCCTTAAATTGTGGGACTTTACGGCGTTGTCTGTAAAACTAAGAATACTGATGGAGAGAAACTTGTTGATTTTAAAACAAAGTCTTTGTTATTCCTTTAAAAAATCTTTTTCAGGATTAATTTAAAAAGTAAGTTTTTTTTATTTTGTATGGTTAAATATAATTTTTACCACCTAATTCAGATCCATTCCAAATCACATGAACGGATCGGACCATCCCTAGATTATGGTAAGGTTCAGGAGGTCCTGCCTCTATTCCACAGACAAAACTAAACTCCTCTTTCCAGAGCCGGAGTGGGAAGACCACCCTTTGCTGGTGGAGAACCATGGCCTCACATTCGGAGATATGGTTTCACTTTTACGTGGGAAAATCAAAAATATTTTTTTAGGACTGTGGCCTGGTGGTAGAGTGTCCACCCTGAAACTAGGAGATTGGGGTTTCAAATCCCGGTCGGGTCATACCAAATACTTTAAAAGTGGGACCCAATGCCTCCCTGTACACTCAGCTTTAAGGGGGTGGGGGGGATGGATTGGGGGGTTAAACCACCAAATAGTTCCTGTGCGCAGCCGTGTCTGCAGCCCACCGCTCCCAACGGGGATGGATCAAATGCAGAGATGAATTTCACCAGCGTGTGATGACTAATGGGACTTTGACATTAACATGATTAAACAGTGAAAACAAAGAGCTCACTTATGGGCTGTTTAATTATATAAACCCACTCAGAGCGTACAGCGAATCAGCCGTTCAGTGATTATTCTACATCCACACAAAGAGGCCCTCCTCCGCCGTACAGTCACGGTTAAGATGGATTTGCTAAGCTCTTTAATTTAGCCAAAGCCAAAGGAACACAAGGCCATTAACACAAACGTTATACGCAGACCCCTCCCACTGGTGTCATGACATTCAAGCTTAATGGAGAACTCGGCAAAGGCAAATGCTTGCCCATAAATGTTTCACTAAGTAATTCCACCCATATGAAGAAACTCAGAAAAAAATCTGTTGACATTATCCCGCTGATGTTGTCGGAGCATCTGCACAGGAAACGTATTTAATATTCACAGGCCTTCCGTCCTCTGACATTAGCAGCAGAAGATAATCCCTCACAGATTAAATTACATGTTGACTGGAATGTTTTGTGCTGCTAATGTTTTCATTAGTACAAAAAGGAATTGTACTCACTGGGCATAATATTAATACGTACTTTAAGGTGAGCAGCACTTGACATCCTTAAACGCCCCCCAGACCCGATAAAAGCCGAATGTAATTCAGAGCTAGAAATGCACGGTTTAACTGGTATAGAGTTGATATGATATAAATGGAGCCACCGGTAGAATTTTTGACTCTCCTGCCCAACCACAACTGTGCACGAGTGTCGTCGAGCTGCGTCAGCTCTGGACGAACTCGGCGGCTGCTGCAGCTGCGAGGACATGCTCGTTAAGACGATAAAGTTATGTTGGCGATAGGGACCTGGTTAGGGTTTAAGGAGTCTGATGTTTAGCAGAAATACATCCTCCGTAAATTATGCCAGGTGACAGTAAAGCTGTACCTGTGTAAACAGCTCGTTATTAAATACCGTTCCTTTTCTAACACTTGATGGACACAGAGGCTTCTTATGGTTTAGTTTGAACAGATTGCCTTCCCAGTTCCGGCTGTTTCTCCCGTTTATTAAAAACTAAACATCAAGTTTGAAACCAGCTCCTCTCTCTTTTGCTTTGTACTGACAGTGCCCACCGTGGTGACCAGTAGCGGTTTTAGGTACGGGCAGACAGGGCAGTTGCCCGGGGCGGCATTTTTTCATGACACAAAAGGGGCGCACAGGCGCTGAGTAAAAAAAAAAAAGAAATTGCGTCGCACCGAGGTTTTCTATTAACTGTCATATGACAGTGTCTGGGTTGGAAACAGCAAGTTGGCGCCCCCTGCAGCTGCAGGCGCTCCTGCTGACTGAGGACGTTCACGTGCACCGTGTGTGTATGAAGAAGAGGAAGGGGAGGGGTGCGGCGGGGGAATTCACCTCTGCGTCTTTCCCAAATAAAATGAGCGGGTAGGGGCTGAATCAACTGTATTAACATGGCTAAAGTCAATCACATCTTGATGTTCTTCCATATTTCATTCATAATATCATAAACACAGGCCTATCATCCTTTAAGGTGTTTCTGAATTGTGTGAAATGGCCGAATAAAAAAAGTAAAGACAAAACGATTTTGTGGTCCCCCCCCCCCAATCACTCAGTAGGGGAGCAGATTTCATATGATGACATTATTGATGACGTTGCATCAAGGTTAGGTTTTAATTTTAGTTTGTGTTTTCTGTTCTAAGTGCAATGCTGTAGTGATTATCTTTAGTTTGTTATGTGTGAAACATTTTTGCTATTTAGAATATTTATTATATATTATGTGCATATATTCTTAATATTTAGTTAGTTTAGTTGTTTTTGTATATTTGATTCTATATATTTTGATACAGTGTATAATGTATATTGCTTTACATTCTGATAACTTCATAGTAATTAATGTAAATATGTGCAACTTAGAAAAATGAATGTTCAATAGTCGTTCTAATAAACATGCCTGTGTGTAGAAAACGTGTGTGTTCGTGCAGGTGGGGTGGTGTGGTGGTGGTGGTGGGGGCGATTGGGGGGGGTTGCTCAAAGGGGGCCTCGCCCGGGGAGTAATTCCATGTAGAACCGCCACTGGTGGTGACAGACCAGTGGATCAGCTGATCTGAGCGCAGATCAGCACAAGGGAAGGAAACTGGATAACCTTCCAACCTTATTTTAATATTAGACAAAAAAACACAGTAAAGCATCATTTTACCTTCAGTTATTCACTCCAGAAGCAACACTTACCTTCTATGAGCAAAGGAACAACATGAAAAATGAATTAATGATTGAAGTAAGGAGGAAGAAACGTGATTTCACTTCAGTTCAAACAAGCTGGAGACAAACGTGGGGGCAGGAGCAAGGGGGCACCCTATGGATCCAACTATGCTCCCAACATAGGGTGGGTGGATGGATAGATGGAGTGCTAGCTGATGTTTTAAGCCGGGCGTACACTGTGCGACTTTTGCACTTTTTTGAGCAGATTTTCCACTCGTGCAAGAATCCACGAGATCAGGGCGAGTTTTGTGCCGAGCGTCGTGTCGTGTACAGGGGGTTACGAGAGGCGATTAACACCAAGGGACCACCTACCGATCAGCAATCGTGAGCTCGCACAAACTTCTGGCATGTTTGATATTTTGTTCGTCCTTCGTGAGGGTATCGCACTGTTGAAGCGGCACTGCGAGCGGCTGCGACCCAAAAAGTATCAGAACCACTCACGGCGCATGCGCATCAACACCGCTCGCCCGCTATTTCCCTAATAACACACGTTGTTCATTTTTATTTCTACACGTTTTTTTACTCACAAAGATTGTCTGGAAAGCGTGTTTGTCGTGTTCATGTCACATTAAACTGATCACAAAACACATATTTACTTAATTTCATTTTCCTCATCCAACCCCCATAAATCCCTGTGTGTCCCCCCTGCAGCGCTCCCGAAGGACAACAGGCAAAACAAAAAAAGTCTGAAGTGTTGTGTAAAAACTGCTATTTTTTGCATATTTTTAGGTCCGACGTGTTGCTACCAGACGTACAGTGTGAGCAGTCAGGTCGCATCCGAGAACTGGGTCGAGCACATGACTCGTGAGATCTGCCCTGCGAGGAAGTCGTACAGTTTGAGCTGAAGCTGAGTGCTACGAGTGAAAAAGTCGCACAGTGTCCGACCAGCTTTAGACTTCCTGAGTGGTTTCATTTGCATCTAGTTGTGCTGGCTGAGCCTGACCCCCATCTAAACACTGTTAACCCCTAAACCGTGTGAGGTCGGCAGCAGACTGACAAATGAGAAAACGCAAATTCATGCGTCTCACCTCAGACCAGCAGGTTCCTGATGTTCCATGGGAGGTCCATCCTGCTCCATCTCAGTGTTCGACGCACCACGTCATCCTGGTGTGACTTATCAAGCTGTTCCAACAACTGGAAGACATCACAAGTTAAACACTCATTATTTTAATTTGATGCTAATCATGTGTTAATGAGTATAATCCTTGCAATGATTCAGGTAATTTGCTTAATGCCTGCCTAGAGTCCAGATCGCAGCAATCAGTCACGTTTGATAAGACGTCTGTTGAAGGAACGGGTGTGAGGCCAGCATGTCAGCTTACCACACTATTACTGACAAGATAAGGGAGATAGTTAAAGTCTCAAATAAACCCAACCCAAGTTAAAAGGGACTGAACGCTTCAAGCTTCAGCACAGCAGACTTGGAAGGTGGTGAATAATTAGAATAGATGAATGAAGTGTGTGTGGTGGGATTACAGATGGACCACCGGAGGGAGGCAGACCAGTCCATCCTGAGGAACAAATGAGTGACTTCTCTCTCTGACTCTGATCAAGCAGTGGATGCTACGCCTCTGACAAATGGCTACAGCATAATGACCTGTGAGTGCTAACAAATATAAATTGTTTTCCCTTGCATTTTTACTGTCAGCAAAACAAATGCTCATTAGCCTTTTATGAGGGATTGTGTGAATAATAAATAGATCCTAATTACCCCCATCACAAATGCAAATGTGTGAATTTAAAGCAATGGTAGTAAAACAATAGAGCCACTCCTTTTGGCTTACTCTATATTTACACTTTGAGTTATTGAGCCATTAAAGGCTCTGATATATTTTCGCGCTCCTTACTCCTCCTTTACCTTTTTTTTATCTGTTTCTTACATCTGATTTAATTTGTTTATTTTAAATTCGATTTTAAAATCTGCTGTTTTAAGTTGTCACATTGATTTGAATGTTTTACGTTCTTGCTCCTGGAGAGTGAATGTGCTGCAGATAAAGCTGACTGGCCTTTTATTAAGAAGCCTATTCACTGATTATAATTTAGTGCATCTAAGTCGTGGAACTTCTTTTCCACAGAAATGTTGGATTTAATAACAACAACAAAAATAATAATAACAATAACAATAATAACAATAATGCGCTTTATTTATACAAAACACAAAAACATTTTACAACATAAAACAAGCAACAAAGAAGCCTAGTTAAAAAACCTCTAAAGTAGAAACTAGACAGTAAAATAGGTGCATTTATACGAGAAGACCTTATTGTAATGGAAAAAACCCCAATGATAGAATATTTTCTGCTTTCAAACGACTGCTATGCTAACGTGCACCATTGTTGTTACCTAAACCAGTGGATAACCTATACTCTATATGTTAATCTGCTGTAAAGCCTGTCAGATGCTGTTACAGGAGGCCTGATGATCTACTGTTTAAACAGGAGGCTTAAGCATGTCCCACATGCTGAGTGACAGTGGACTTATGGGCCGACCCTGTGGGTCTCTTGACCAGAACGTCAGCAGATTGTCCTCTTCACATACTGATGGCAACCAATACATTAAATGTTACGACAAAAATATGTTCAACGTAAATTGCCTCTGAAATGTACAATTCTGGAAAAACCTCACCCAATCTTCGTGCTGGTGCCATCTGTTGTCACTGGTGAGTGAGATTTGTTCTCCACATTAGAGCTATCCCCATGGGTAGCTGCAGACATGGTCTGACCCAAACGTGGATTTGAACCCACCACCTCCCAGTCTCTGGGCGGAAACTATAACCCCGAGTCATAACTCGTTCCATTAAACCGCCTCTTTTTTCACTATGAAAACCAAAATATCGTATTAAGATTCGTTTGAATATTTCATCTTTCAAAAATATTCCTCAGGTTTTCATTTCATCAACAGGTTGTTAGTTCATATCTTTGGCTTTGAGCACACCAACTGACTGAAAAATATTAATTCACAGGAAATTTCATTGTAAGAGTCACGAAAATAAAGCTGAATTTTTATGGATAAATCAGATTACACGGGTGTAAATAAAATCCAATCGACTGTAACACTGTTTAAAGCTGGGGAACACACACACACACACACCCATCATGTAGATTACACTCTGTCCGCAGACCACGCTTTAACTCATGGAGAGGATTATGGAGAAGGTGGATCAGCACAATGACTTTCATTCCCGTTATTGTTCGACAGGCAGCTGCAGCTCCCAGCTCCGCTGTAACTATGTGTGGATTAGATATGCCAGATCCATTAGATGGATTATGGTTATTACCACATCCCATACATTTCACTTGTCACACCCTGGTACTTTGGGTCACGTAAAGAGAAACAGTTTGTGTGATTGGCACTAGGGTTGTCACGGTATGAAAATTTAACCTCACGGTTATTGTGACCAAAATTATCACGGTTTTCGGTATTATCGCGGTATTTTTTAAACGGTGTTGCATATGTTCAGAAAGCATTGATAGTCCTGTTCTACACAAACTGAAATAGTTTTGAAAAGGTTTAACAGTGTTTATTAAACCTAAAATAACACAAAGCCTTAGCAAAAGTGCAACTTTTCACAAGTAAAGGAACTTTAGCTTCTTTTTCTGGAACATGTTACAGTAGTCAGTGCAGGTTTAAATTATACAAATCCAAACATTCAAAACATAAACAATATGTAAACAAATCAAAGAAACACCACTTGTTTTCTCATATACTTGTTTTCTTCATTATCAAAATGAAAATCTAAAACTCCAGTCCACACTTGACTTGAGCTCTGTACAAGTCAACCTTAAAAAAAAAATATGTATTTAAAATAAATAGCCACTTTAAACAAATTACTAAAATAACTACTACACTATGTAAGCAAATCCAAATGTTCAAGTATAAATGGCATTGAATAAGTAAACAAATCAATGACAAGGAACTAATTGTATATTTCTCTTCATCATCAACAAATAAGATGCTTCATCCAGCAACAGGGTGTCCGTGACACGGTTTAAATGCTGGCAGAGGACGCTGCGGCTGCAGTCTAAAGTGACTCGTTGCATTCTCCCTCAACCAAAAGTCCTCACGTTTAAGCTAAAATGCTAATGTTAACTTACCTTGCACTGGCTGTAGAGACGTGGGTGATGGTCACGCAGATGTGCCATTAGATTCGAAGTGTTGCTGCCTTTTGCAGACACTTGTTTCCTGCACGTTCTGCAAATGGGATAGCCGTCTTCTATTAACTGTCCCTCAGCATTTTTCAGAAATCCAAAATATGCCCATACTTCCGATTTAGTCTTCTTTGAGGGTTGATGGATGTCCTGGGCGCTGCCGTCTCCTCCTTCGGCCATTATTTCAGCTTCAAAGTTTTGGTGCCGTTGCAAACTAAAAAGTGCGTGTGCGCGCCGCGGGAACTTCAGCTGAAGCGACGGTGGCTGGTAAGGGTCACCGCGCCGAAACCGCGGCCACGGTAAACCCACCGAGATAATTTAGTTTTTTTAAAACTGGACGGTTATTTTTATTGTCAACTTTTTAACCGGGGTTTACCGCTATACCGGTTACCGTGACAACCCTAATGGGCACACAGCAGAAACCCACACCTAACCCTCATCTACAAGCTAAAACAGCCGATCTTAAGTCTGGCTTTAACCAAGTCTTAGTGTTAAAACAAACATGTAACTAAAGTTAATCAAACCAATAAAACCACATCACCAAGTATTACATATAGAAAACAGGTAAATGTCCTGTAATTGTATAAAGTGCCTTCTAAAGGTTGTACAGCCCCCCAAGGCGCTTCACAACCCAATCGGTCATTCACACGGTGGTGATGATGAGCTACAACGTAGCCACAGCTGCCCTGGGGCGCCCTGACCCTGAAGTTAGTAAAATGTTTTAAAGCATCTGTTAGGCAGATGCTTTTCAGGAGTGAATATTAAATAAAATGAATAAAACTTGAGTATAAATAAAACATCTAACTGAAAATGGTAAATGGCCTGCATTTGATATAGCGTCTTCTAGAGTCCTGGAACCCCTCAAGGCGCTTTACAACACAATCAGTCATTCACCCATTCACACACACATTCACACACTGGTGGGGATGAGCCACAATGTAGCCACAGCTGCCCTGGGGAGCACTGACAGAGGCGAGGCTGCCGAGCACTGGCGCCACCGGTCCCTCCGACCACCACTAGCAGGCAATGTGGGTTAAGTGTCTTGCCAAGGACACAACAACAGTGACAGACTGAGCGGGGCTCGAACCTGCAACCTTACGATTATGGGGCGAGCACTTAACTCCTGTGCCACCATCGCCCTAAAACTAAATACAGAACAGTTTGTAGTTTCTTCATACTTTAAAAGAGCTTCAACCCAACTTTCTGACCCTGGTCTGTGGTATAAAGTAAACTTTGTTTACATGTTGTTTCGACGGAGGTCAACGGAGCAGAGCCAGGGGAAGCTCGTTCTAAAGCTTCAGCTAATTGGAGCGTAGGCTCCTCCCCTTCCAGTCACCTCATGGGTCCATGAACGGGACTATAAAAGCTACTTTCTGCCCAATGCCTCGAATCACACACGTTCTTCCATTTAAATGAAAAAAATATATGAGTTATGATTGACTGTCACGTAATTTGAATTTCATCAGCTTGTAAAAATTAGTAAATAAAATTACTACAAATCAGACGTCACATATGATGTCACAACAGAATGTTACGTACTTACAACATGACCTGATTTAGAGTGGGTTTCTCCATGTTTAATGCTTCGTCATCCTGGAAGGATTCGAAGCTCACTAACTCAGCCTTTTCCTTCTCCACGTCTGGTTTGATGATGTCAGCAGGGGGAGATGCATCTGTGGTCCTACACGTCTTTTCATACAAAACCTAAAACAGCTTTTGCCGCCGTTTCTTGGCATCAGAATGTGTCTTTAAAACTCACGGACATCTAGGGGGCGATATGGGGGGTAAAAAATCACGATTTTTTTTTTGCAAAATCACGATGTCATGATTTTTTCAAATTTTACAATTCAGACATCTTGGAAGTTATTTAATTAAGATTTCAGAATCCTGCTATCTCTAGACAGAGACAGACAGACAAACAGACAGATAGATGGATAGTTGTCTCAAATGTCCCACAGGCAATCGCTATTTTCCTGTCACTGGCTACTCTCCGTAGCCGTTTCCTGATTACGCGGGGGCGGAGACTGTCTTAAACAACGCCAGCTTTAATCAGAGCAACTCAAACATTTCCATCCAAATTCACAACCAGATCATAACAGAGAAACAAACTGATGCACATCTTTAATCACTGCTCACATTTTGCACTCAGTGGTGGAAAAACGCAAAGGTCAGAAACTGTCATGAGGTAATGAGATGTGTAGCTCAAGAAGGTGACATTTCACATGAACTGAACAGTGGGATTTAATCTGACTGGTAAAACACAGCCAATGGTAATCTGACTACTTCATTAGGAATAAATATTAATGTTTAACATTTCAACTGAACTTGCACAATCTGTGAAAATAATGAGTGTGATGCAGGATCTCCCCTACAACATGCTGACCTGACCTGACCCTTGCAGAATGCTCTCAGGTCTTTCTGATCACTGGCCTGATTGGTGGGAGCCTGAGCGGAAAACCTAATTGGTGTGGTTACAATCATGGAGCCGTGCTCTCCGCGGAGCAGAATCCTCTGACGGCACTGGGGGGAACAAGACATAAGCAGGGGAAGCACGCTCTGTCTCACCACCCCCACGTTATTCCAACAGACAGGGAGGTGAGGTGTGTCGGATCGGTGTCGCCCACAGTGGAGCAGTTAAAACACCACGACTGCTCCGACTGTGGAAGCCACTGACCTCCACGACAGTCTCCAGTGTCGGCCCACTTGAACACAAATACCTGCCTGACTTCATTGACTTTAGCGTGTTTTGCTCACAGCTTTGTGCTTGCTGAGGTGTAAAAGCCTACACTCTGGCAGCATGCAGAAACACCTACATTATCCCCCAACACAGTAAAATCCTCTTTTATGAACATTTACACACATCACACAGAGCCAGCATGCAAATCAGAAACCATGCATTCTCTATTTTCTTTTTCTCTTTTTCTCCATTTGATCAAATGTTGCCAAAATTTAACTGTTTTACGGCCAAATAACTGAAGTTGAGACTCCTGTCAGACCAGCAGAGGTTGAGGGAGCCCTCATCTGGTCACAATCAGGAATGCAGTGTCACGAGGAGGATGTGAAGACCCTGTCCATCCTCTGTTATAATCTCTCATGTGTATGAGAGACACCCCATCGTTTACAATGTAAAACTAATAATTCTATCTTTACATCAAAAACAAATCCAACTTCGTGTTTTTTGTTTTACTTTAGAGCTCATTTTGCAAAACAAAGCATCTAAAAATGTTTGACTGGTGCTTTTTCTGCCTCTCTGAATAATAACTGAATTCACTTAAATCCATAAGTGTTTCTCTTTGTTCTTAACCAAATGAAAAATCATTGAAATGAAGCAAAATTAAAGTCCAAACTTATTTCTTTGCCAGCTCAGTTCTGATTTTAGAGCTCAGACACCGTTCAGTGTGACAGGGATGTTCTGAGAATGTTTTCAACCACATGAGTTTAGAAATCTACTGCTTGTGTTTGCGAAGACAATCCATTTGAATTTGTTTATAATCTTTTTGCTGATTTTTACAGTAAATAGTAATTATCTTTATGTGGATGTAACTAATCTTGTTTGCTTAATAGCTCCCCGTTTGTATTTAGTCATTCACTAAAGACCGACATACTTATTTCCCTCTGAGTATGCATTTATCGTTTCCACGGTGGAATCCTCTGAGACTGATGCCACAGACACGCGGCTGCAGCAGCATCGGTGTGTGTTTCATGTTGTGTTTATGTGCACATGATTGCATGTGTGCACATATGTGTAAAAACGCGTCCCGTGTGAGTTTCTGACCGGGCTCAGGGCTAGTTCACTGATCTCTTTCTATCTGGACCGCCCTGTCTCCGTGGGCTCGCCCCTCTCTCCCTTTCTTGGTGACAAGCCTGACTGACAAAGTGGGCGTGGCCAGCATCAGCACCGCGGATGTTCTGCATGAGCGAGCTGTCCGTCAGAAGACACCATGAGGCATCCTGGAGCAGCTCGGCGGTGAGACGATGCAAACGAGCCAGAGTTGAACACACCGAGCAGGAGCTAACATATGTGAGCGTCAAAAAGTCATGTTCTACTTAGGTGACTATTATTAGAGCGGGTCACCATCTGCACGTGAAGCTAAGGCAACAGGGAGGGGGTGACGACAGGGGAGGACTACACTCACCAACATTAGCTTGCTAGTGTACAAAACTACCTCTAAGATGACGCGTTTGCTACTTTTATAAGTCAGTACATCCTCTGAATTCTAGAATTCAGATAAAATCTGGATTAGAAGGCCAACCTCTATTTCTATCATGTTGGGACAAAAACACTTTAACAACTTTTAATCTAGACAGCCTTTGAACAACCTCAGTTTGGAGAAATAAATACGTTCTTACCAGACAGACGGGCTAACGTACAGCTAATCCCAGTGAGTCCAAATACAAAGCTGATTATCGCCATTAAGAAATTAGTGTTTATTTTCCCTGTCACCCATCATTAGGGATGGGTACCTTTGACATTTGAATCGATCCGGTACTAATTCCCGGTACCTACGAGTCGATACCGGTACTTAACGGTACCAATTTTCGATACTTTTGAGTGTTTATTATTTTAATTCTCTTTTATAATTAAATATATATTTTTCTCAAAATATAACAATATTTGATAAATATCACGATAAATAACATACAACTGTTTGTATTTTAACATCGTCCTTGTAGTTTTATAAGCTGATAATTAAACTGAAGCAAACATCTTTACTGTGAACTAAATTTACTGTGTATCTTCATTCCTTTTGCCGTCCTTCTTCATTTGATTTTTCCTACTGGGAAGCTAGAATTTCCGAGGAGAAAGCGAACGCACCATTAGCTGATAACAACGGTGGCAATGGAAGCTAACATATCAAGCTAACGTTATCTTTAACAGTTTATTTA
The DNA here is from genome assembly GCF_043380555.1 of Nothobranchius furzeri. Classification (NCBI taxonomy): domain Eukaryota; kingdom Metazoa; phylum Chordata; class Actinopteri; order Cyprinodontiformes; family Nothobranchiidae; genus Nothobranchius; species Nothobranchius furzeri. The sequence goes on along the minus strand of NC_091750.1, from coordinate 39,556,548 downwards.
GCTGCTGGAGCAGATTAAAACGATGATGCCTCAAACTTAGATCGTTGTCACTGGTTTTACCTTCACCCAATCACCCGTCGCATTTAGTAAAGTAAAGCCAAACTTTAGAGCGCGTTCATGTTCTTCTAGTCGGAAATTCGGAGTTCCGAGGAGAAAGCGAACGCACCATTAGCGAAACGGAAGCTAACAAATCAAGGTAACGTTATCTTAAACATTTTATTTACCTACTGGAGCAGATTAAGATGAGGATGTCTCACTTAGATCGTTGTCTGTCGCTAGTTTCATCACCCAGTTACCCATCACATTTAGTGAAGTGGACCCAAGCTTTAGCGTGCGTTCTTTCTACCATGCTGCTCTGTTTACAACGGGCTCGCAGGGACCGGCGACATAACGCTCTTGCGCATGCGCAACTGTCTTGGCAGTACCGAAACGAGGCACCGTTTGAAATGACGTGAATCGGTGTTCGGTCGGTACTATGGAATTCGGTCGGTACCTTAAAAAGTACCGAATTCGGTACTCATCCCTACCCATCATTATTTATATTTTGTTCTTTAGTTAGTAACAGTAGAAACTAGTGGAAGGTCAGTAACACTTCTGGTCAGAACGGCACATTTCTGTCTGAATAATTGTGATGTGAAACTGACAGATGAGTCGAGGTGGAACACTTCCCATGGAAAAACGTGACATACAGACAAGGGCTGAAGCTACCAATAACTTTAATAATCATCCCAGAGAACCCTTCTCGATTTTATTTCCATGGTGAACAAACGAGTGTGCCATTATAAATTTTTTGTTTAAGTTTCAAACGGTTTGGGGGGTTGGGGTTATAAACTACTGCTTCTGCCTGTACCCATTTTTGAATTGTCCAAGTTGTGTGTTTACTTGTGTAACGTGATGGAGGAGCTATTCCACTGAAGCTCAAGAAAAGACAAAGAACTCTATTTTTAATAAAGCTAATCAAACAAAGTGTTAGTGAATAATAAAATGTGAACCAATCTGTGAAATGAAAATATTAATTACTTGATTTTATAATCATATAGATTTTAATAAGTAATAAAACTTTAAATGTTACCACTAGAGACTGATCACACGTAATTCTTAAGAAGTCACATGACACATTGCGTTTTCTGATCGATTCAGAACCTTCCAGGTCTGATGCGAGGCGTGGTTTTGGCGATGCTTGGTAAATCTGTCCCTTTTTGATTCGACCGTAAATTAAAACATCCAAATGATAAAACTGCCCACGTCATCTTTAACCGGAGTTCAAAGCTTTCTAGAGAAGTTGTCGGAGTGGCCAATCCGTAACTTTCCTCTTCAGCCGAAAGAACCAACGACAAGCTGGATAAAATCTGCTGCTGTTCCACCTGCTGCAATGGTTCCTTTCAGAATAAAAGCTGAATCATCACGATCCCTTTTTGGGCCTTGCTAGATGCCAATAAAACTGTCGTGACCTGGAAGTATCTCAAAGACAGGACTGGTCGGCAGCCGCGGCTGTGCTACAGGCTTCGGCTCCAGAATGGTCCAAGTTGGACCTCAACACCTCCTGATCTAGACGGGGACTACCGCCAAGGGTACGTAGACCGACAGAACGGCGTCTCAATGTGTGTTATGAATGTCCAACCCAAAAGCCTAGCGCGAAATATCATCTTCACTCCCATCAGAACTAATCGTTTCTCCAGATCTGCTGGTTCTGAAATATTCACACATACACCATTCTCTGTCTTACCTCACCTTAGTTACACCATACATTTAGTGTTAAAGTTAGTCTAGTTTTAATCTGTTTAGTAATAAATCTTTAACTTTTAAAACTTGACTCACCCTCTTTTCTTGAAATTAATACGAAGTGTTGCTCATTGCCTGCAATAAAAAGATCTGATCTTCTGATTAAATTTACGTAAAGATCCATAAAGGTGATATTTCATACTTCGTGATATTTCACATTTTTGGTTTCTAATTAAATGTAGGAATTTCTTCGGTACACTTGTAAAGCCACCATTAAATAAAGATAGTTGTTACAGCTACAAATGAAGCAAATTAAACCAAGAAAGAAATAAAATTAGAGGAAAATCCAAATGAAATGGGACATAGACACTTTTGATGTGAGTTGATCAAAAGTGAGCAGGAGCAGATACATCCACTTCCATCTTTTTTTTTTTCCTCACCGTGTCCTGTCCGGCTGCAAAATGATCAAAATTGACATCTGAATGCCGAAGACAAGCCTACCAGTTTTACTCCCACAGGTGGAGCGTTACCCCTCCTTTCCACCGGAGCCGTGACGGAGCCGTCAGCAGCACGTTACTGCAGCAGCATGTCATAGCTGCTGACAGGAACCGCTGTGGTCAACAGAACCATTTCCACCGGAGCCGTCAGCAGTGCGAGACGGCCGCGTCTCAGGAGCAGCATGTCGCGGCCGTTACGCACCGGTTCTATTTTCTATGCGCTACGCCTCTGAAACGGGTCAAGTTCGACATTTTTGGGGAAGGGAAGACTGGAAATCGGACGCGGAAACGGAGCGAAGCTTCCCGAGATTTTCAGAATAAAGAAACGTACTGCCTTCCGGTTGCTTTACTTTAAAAAAAAAAGTTATCACCTAGCTAGCGGTCTCCTTTGTTTTTCCATGATGGACGACAAAAGGTTGATCACTGAAGTGATTACTCCTACTTGTTATGTTTACTGACGAAGTCACGCGTGATTTTGCTACTGTCGCGTGACTTCGTGCTCTGTCGGTGACAGCTGCGCCCCTGCTGCTTCGCGTCGTGGGAAGGGCCAAGCAGCAGCAAACGCGAGCAAGACGTGCTGCTGCAGTAACGTGCTGCTGACGGCTCCGGTAGGAAGGAGGGGTTACAGCTGCTGCTATAACGTCACTCCTGACACCAAAACTTTATTAGAAATATTTTTGTTGTTTAAAATCCCAATGGACACGGAGACAGAAGTGTAAGAGAAAGGGGGAGAGGGAAGGAAGTGATGGGGGAGGGGATTCACAAAGATAAACAATAAAATGATGAACAAGAACTTGCTTCTAGACCTGCAGAGAGAGAGAGAGAAAAGGAGGACACAAAAATACAACAAGACCAAAATATCACTGCACCAACAACACGAGGATTTATAAAGTAACTATTTTTGCTGACAAACACGGGGTAATACTTCACAATACATTTAGCGCCAACCACAGCCACCACACAGGTGATGTGTTGGAAATGCCCAAGTCCATCCAAGTGAGAGCACCATGTGAGCATTTGTGTGCAACTGTGCGTACACGCTAGAAATGTTCCGGTCACGTTTTTTGCTCCCAATCCAATGCCGGGTCATTTGATTTTGAGTATCTGCCGATATTAAGTCCCGATTCAATACTTTTCAGAAAAGCATTAAAATAAGGAGAAAAAAACAAAGGGAGTGGGGTGGAGGAGAAATCAAAAAGCATCAAAATAATAAGACATCCAAATTGTCCTTTAAGTTTCACTTTCATTTATTTAGGAAGTACACTGATTAAAAACTTTATATTGTGAATATACATTAAAGTAGCGGCATTGTTCTTATTTCAAGTTGTTTACTCCCTCATTATGCAGCTGTGAGGAATGCGTGATCACGTGACAGAGTAGGCAAGTAGGCAAGATAACGTTTCTCTGCATAACACCAGTAGCTCCAGCCCGTAGCTCCGTGCTGGTAAACTAGAAACCTTGATGTTTTGAAATCTGTTGGAAATCTCTCTGCTTATTAGCATAACTTTCTCTGTCAGCTGGCTCCGTGTTTTTGTCTGACTTCACTGTGATCTGTGACTGTTAGAGGTAAACTGGGGATTAATGGAGACTGGTGATTTGCTTTGTTGATGCTCAAAAGGAAAATCAAATCAATCAAAGATACTTTATTAATCCCAGAGGGAAATTAGTTTCAGTACACACAATTCAGAGATCAGACATACATGGGCAAGACACATGACAAGAATTGGTGACTGTGGTCATTTGCAACCCTGAGTCCCACTACCTTAAAAGCCAACAGTCGACCGTCAAGTAATGAAAATCGAGTCGACTTCGACTAGTCGTTTATGACGTCATACACCTGAAGCGGGTTGGTTCACTGGAGGTTTTGACAATTAAAATTGCACCCACATTTTCTAAGTTTAACACATTTCTTTTAACAACAGTAGTTTCTGCATCTTTACTGCTCCGCTTCAGCCCTCTCCCCCCTCCCCCTGCGCAACGGCCGTAAACTCACTGATGCGCCCGCAGCCTCTCAGTGTTCCTGCTGCTCTAAACATTAAAATTATTATTTCATTTTCTGTTCCTCACTTCTGATTACCTTCAATGGTGTCTGTTTGTTGCAACCACCAGGTACAAAAACGAACTTGTTTTTATTTGACTATTTTCTGTCCCGTCTCTGTTTATCATCTTCCAGCATCTCCTCTCAATCCTAAAGAAAAACTGCTACCTGGCTTCATATATATTCACTTTACGAGTTACCTTTGAACTGCAGTTCTAAAAGATCTACCGACCGTAAAAACAGCGGAGTGCGCGCTGTGCACCAACCACACCGGTGAGGTGAAATCACCGGAGGACAAAACAGGTGAAGTGCTGCGCTCCACAGCAGTGAAAAGCATCAGGCACAAATAAAAGACAGAGAACAAAAGGAAATGAGCCGACTTGAAGGATCATGTGTTAAATTTGTTTTTGAGGTGGTGACACCTAATTTGATAATCTTACTGTGGCTGTGCTCAGGACGCAGATGTCTGGAGCACGTCAAGCATCATAGCTTTGCATGCGCAAGCTGGGTAAGGTTAGGATGGGGATGAGGGGAAGGTTAAATTGCAAGAGGGTAAAGGTCACAATTTGGTCAAATGTCTGTTTTACCGCGGGCGTCAGATACCCTCGCAACGCGCAGGGGCTCATCACCTGCTGTCTTTTCCGAGGACTGCATCTTGTCGATCATTATCACGTGACAGCGACTAGTCGATGAAAGGCATAAAAAGTCACTACAGAGCAGTGAAGTCGACTAGTCGACTAGTTGATACAACCCCTAGCCGACAGCGAATGTAGCTTGTTTGAAGGCCGTGAATCATGGCGCTGTGTCATTTCCAGTATGTTGAACGATCAGTAAGCACACATTATAAGTGTCTGCAGCTGCCTTTGCTGTCCAGTTTAAAATACCAAGCTGGAGATATCGTAGCTCTCCTGAGGAGACACATTAGCTCTGTGTTAGCATGCTTGTTATCAGCGGCACTTGGTGTCTTGAGTCCTTGCCTGCCATAAATTATGTGACGTTACCGTGTTGTTTTCGTACAAGAAACAAATATTGATGATGTGGAGGGACTTACTGAAATTAAAACAAAGCCATTTTTATTCAATTAGGAAATCTCTATCTCAGGATGAATTTAAAAAGTCACGCTTGTTGTTTTAAAAGATCAAATCCAACTTATTTCTCCAGATTCCGATCCTTTCAAAAACGTGATCGTATCGGAGCATCCCTAGTACATGCACTTTTATATGTAAGGTTTCTCTATAGGCGCGTCCAATAGCGCGTGTGAGGGGCCACAGGCCTGCCCCACAAGATGTGTGGAAAATGGAGGAGTTTCAAGCCCTAAAGATCCATGGGTCTTCCCAAAACCCAGGAACCCCAGGGAGACAGCCGCTGGAGAAACCCCAACCCCCCTCCCTAGAGGCACAGAGAATTACCCCGGGGGTTGCAACCAGCAGCCGCCAGAGCCCTGGGAGATAGCAATGGCAAGCCCCCAGGCTTGCCCGCAGTTGCCCAGCCCCGAGCTGGCCAAGCTCGAAACACAGCGGCCCGGGACCCAAGGGCGAACAACTCCGCCGGGGACCGGGCAGAGCCCAGGGATCTAGACCCTAGAGGTCGACCAATATTGGTTTTACTATTGCAGATACCAATACCAATATAAGGCATTCGTGGTCAGCCAATAAGTGCTGCTGATTAACTGGGCCGATATCTCGATGTTTGGCACCTTATCAGATTGCTTATTTATCAATAATAACAGCTGTGGATGCACAAGATTTCTGAAACTAATCTGTTTTTAACACTCAAATTAACCAATTGTTAAATTTTGTGCACTGCTCAGTGGTAAAATCAAACGTTATAACAAGATTAATAAAAAATACCAATAAACTTACCAAATATTAAATATAAAAAACAGGCAAAAAAAGAAATATCAGTTGATAATGTTTCAGAGCGTTTATTAAGCCATTTTGGTGGCTTGAGGATTGAGTCTTTGCTTTTTGCAGATGATGTAGTCCTGTTGGCTTAATCAGAGTGTGACATTCGACTTTTGCTGGAGCGGGTTGCAGCCGAGTGTGACTCAGCTGGGATGAGAATCTGCTCCTCGAAATCCGAGACCATGGTTTAGAGTCAGAAAATGGTAGAATGGCCTCTCTGGCTCAAGGATGAGGTCCTGCCCCAAGTGGAGGAGTTTAAGTATCTCAGGGTCTTGTTCACGAGTGTGGGAAAACTGGAGCACAAGATTGATAGGCAGATTTGTTTTGTTTGCTGTGATGTGGGCGTTTAACGGTCTGTTGAGGTGATGAGAGAGCTGAGCTGGAAGGTGACGTCAAGACTTGGGCATCTGGTTAGGATGCCTCCTGGACACCTCCCTGGTGAGGTTTTCCAAGCACGACCAACCAGGAGATGTAAAAAGAGACCAAGAACATGCTGGAGGCACTATATTTTTCAGCTGGCCAGGGAACGCCTTGGGATCTCCCCAGAAAAGCTGGCCCAAGTGGCTGGGGAGAGGGAAGTCGGGGGATCCCTTCTTAGGCTGTTGCCCCTGCGACCAAACCTCGGAAAAGAGAAAGAGAACGGATGGATGGATCTTTTATGAAAATGTAATATTAAATGTAGTGACTTTTTGACCTTATATTACATTGATAAAGAAACAAGGCAGACATTTTGTCCGCTGCAGCAGCCAGAGGGCAAAACAGGATTAAAACCGTCCTTGTGCACTTGGACAATCCCTCCGAGTGCAGATGATAACAGGAAGTGTGTTGGTCTTGGAGCTGATGTCACTTTGCTGTTCAGACACAAACTGTAGCGCGAGTGAATCTGGTTTTCAGCCCACACAAACAACACAGATGTTGTGGGTGTCAGAGGTTGACGTGCAAGCTGCACAAGCTTAATAAACTATTGAAACAGCTCTGAGCGACGTCATTACAAGCACAGATTAACAGGGCTGTCTAACTGCTCTTTTAAATCATAACTTTATTTGTGGCAGATTATGTTTCATCTCCTTGAGGTCAGAGTTGTGTTCATGGACCTCCTGGTGACTTCAGGATGGGAAAACTACTTTATTTGGAATAGCGGCTTTAATTCAGAAATTTTAAAGTGCTTCTTTGCCCAGAACATACTTTGGTTTTCTAACAACTCCTTCTGCTGCTGCTTCAATCTGCTGACACAGCAGAAACAAGCATACATAAGAATATAGATTCATTAGGACCTCAGGGATACATGGCATGGTACCGATGCTGTGATGATCGAGGCTTCCTGCCTCACACTGAATGACAGAAGAGTGTTGAAGATGGAGAGAACATCCGAGTAAAACAGACAGAAGAGAAAGGAGGGGAAAGGAAGAGCCTCAGGGTGTTGCAGTCAGTTTGTCAGAGAAACTTAACGGCCACCAGAGCTCCAACCTACGTCACTTTGAATTCCTGGCCTCTCCACATGATAACCCCCCTTTCCCAAACACCCGTCCCGTCCGCCTGCAGTTAGAAAAGAGAAGCCCCGGATGAGAAGTGAGGCTGGCCGTAACAGCATGTCGACCCAGACTAATGATTGATTCCCTCCTAAATGCTACAAATAGGATGTACTGGGTAACAATGAGGACGGCTTAGGCAGAGAGAAGGGGTTGAAGAAGCTGAGTGGTGATGGCTTGATGGGTGGAGGGGAGAAGAATGAGGAGCAATAAGTAGGCCACCCTGTGTCATGTAAACTTTGGGCTTGTAGCTAACTGTACGTGTCAGAGCAGCTAAATGTTGAGCTGTCATCACTTAATGGGGTTAAAAATGCCAATTTGGCAAAACTCTACGTAGGACAACTTACATAGAAATATTTTTAATTAATTCTGTGTAAAAAGTAATTTTTCTTAACTTAATCGACAATGAAGTAAAACAAAGAAAACGAGCAGTAGAGGTGTGCAATGTGGCTAGTTTTTATCACAATTTACATTCATTTTCCATTTGATTTATTTGCCAGGTGTAATGATAATAGAGGGTAAATTGGATTAAATAAATTGCTTTAAGCTATTTATTTATTATTACCACTACTTGGGACCAATAGCTTTGATAATCTATATAAATACAGATTATCCCCTGCTTGGTCTTAAGATGATTAGGCAGAAGATTCTAGGATTCTTTGTTTATTCAGGGACCGTACACACTTCGCTTTGATTCAAGAAACAGGCAAAATAAGAATTTATTTTACAAACAATTTAGCCTTGATAAATTGTTTAAACTATTATTTACTGTGAGTGGATGCGAACTAAGAGATGGGTGTCTGGAACCTAGGTGTGAAAATAGTGTCAGAGTCAGAATCACGAGAAAGCTGAGCTCTGGATGGAAAGGATTTGGTTTGTAAATAAGATATGTAGCGTGATGAATTGTCCATTTCTGACCTAAAGGCCCTGCTCTATTTGCTCTGCCCAAGCAAAACCATAAGTTTCTGACACAAGCCTAATCTACAAGATATGGGCCAAGGCCACTCATGCTCTGTGCTCTTATCTAAACTGTTGGTTCCTCGGACAGCACAAGAAAGACAAAGAATTCTTTCTCCTTAAATAATAATAAAATAACTTTGTTAGTCCAAATAATAGGGCTGTAGCGAAGCCTCGACGAAGTCGACGGCTCGATTCTAAAAATTTGTCGACGTCGGATCCGGAAGTCGACGCACTGCGCCCACTTGTTGCATCCCCAGGAGTTTGTAAATAGAGGAGGAATCTGCCTGTTTTTCCTCTAGTTTGCCCTCTTCTCCGCCTTCACTAACATCTCCGCCAAATACCGAAGACCCGGAACAACGTCCGTCCACTACTAGATTATTTTCCTGTTTTGCCCGCCTTCGTCTCCCGGCAACAGACAACAACTTCCGGGGTCAGATGCGCTGCTTCGTGTCTATCGCAGATGTAGAAAATCACCGGGAGCGCTTCTCCCTTCATTAAGGAGCTTCTTTCAGACACGAGGAGAGCTGTTTTGGTGGTAGCAGTCTCTCCTCCGTGCTGGTCTGTTTGCTGCTGGGTGTTTTTGGTTTATTTAAACTTGGTAACTTGAACTTAATGTTGGTAAAGCTACTGTTAGCATCTTCGCTAACAGCTTCTTGCGTTGGGATAAGCTGTTACGTTTTGGTTTAGAGTTCATCTTTTTTGTGGTGTAGATCTCCCTTTTATTACATTTAGAGTGTTGTGGGTTTTCGGTTTAGTGTAAAATATCACCTGAGTTTGGTTTAACCCGTAAGACCACTCGCCTCACGCACATAAGTGACCAAAACAAAGCAGCATGGAGACATTCCATCTTCTACCACCTCTCAGGCAGCAGCCTGCACTCCCAAGTTCTACACGTCACCAGGACATAACCAAACAACACAATAAACGCAGTGGTATACAAAATGGAAGGCCTGTAGTGTTTATTCTCTTACAGTAAGAATTTATCAATTTTTTTGAGGAATTTATTTGAGATTTTCTGGTTTTTGTTAATTGTGCAATAGAAAAATAATCATTACATTAATTTTCTAAATAGTCATTAGAATAGTCGACTATTCGATAAAATAATCGTCAGAATAATCGTTTTAAAAATAATCGTTTACCCCCAGCCCTACCAAATAATCATGTGAAGCTCAATGTTCAATCTGTGAAATGAGAATATTAATTACTTGATATTATAATCCTATGATAGTATTTTAATAAGTAATATATATTTAAACTAGACAATAGACTGACACGTAATGCTAAAGTCACATGAGACATTTCCTTTTTCTGATCCAATCAGAACCTTCCAGATCTGACGCGAGGCGTGGTTTTGTTGGTGCTTGTAAAATCCCCTTTTTGTGTCAAGTTCTGATTCGACCATGAATCAGAACATCCAAATTATAAAACGATGCCCCACGTCATCTTGAGTTCAAAGCGTTCTAGAGAAGTTATCGGAGTGGCCAATCCGTAACTTTCCTCTTAAAGCCGAAAGAACCTAACGACAAACTGGATTAAATCATTTGCATGTTCCACCTGCTGCAACAGTTCCTTCAGAACAAAAGCTGAACCATCACGACCCCTTCAGGGTCTCGCTGATGCCAATAAACTGTCGTGACCTGGGAGTAACTCAAGACTGGAAGGGTCGGCAACCGCTGCATATCTACAGGCGTTGCTTTCAAGACGGTCCAAGCTGGACCCCTGACATTCCGGATCTAAACGGGGACTTACGTTGGGGTACGTAGACAGACAGATGGCGTCTCAATGTGTGTTATAATCTCCAACCAAAGCTTAGAGCAAAACACCCTTTCACTCCCACTCAGAACTAATAGTCTCTCCGGATTTGCTGGTTCTGAACAGATTTCACACACACACACCATCCTCAGTCTTACTCCACCTTAGTTAAATCATACACATAGTGTTTAAAGTTAGTCTTGTTCAAATTGTTTTGAAATAAATCTTTTAACTTTTTAAACCTGACTATCTTTATTGGAGTTGATACGAAGTGTTGCTCAATCCCTGCAATAAAAAGATCCGATTTTCTGGTTAAACTTACTCAAAGATCCATTAAGGTGATATTTCATATCTTATATTTCACATTCAATGGTTTCTTTTATTTATTTTTTTTTTTTAACCGTGTCCTGTCTGGCTGTGAAGCAAGCAGAATTGATGTCTGAATGCTGGTAACACGCCTTACAGATTTATTCTCAGGTGGAGCATCAAAGCGTCTGCTTTAAATGTCATGCCTAATACTTCAAATTTTATCGTTATTGTTTTTGAATGCTTTGTAATTCCGACCAGACATGGAGACAGAGGTGAAAGAGAAAGGAAAAGACAAATGGTGGGCATTTTATGGTTTCTAACTAAATGTAAGAACATCTTCTCTACAGCTATAAAGTTATTATTATCAAAACTGCATACAGACGCTATCTCACTGTGTTCTTCGTACCCAAGTGGTGAAGCCCCTCGGATCCGAGATGTTAGGAGGGGGTCGGAGGCCTCGGTACCGGAGTCCGTAGACTAACTCCTAGTACGACCAGGTCAGTCCAGGATCATGCTCCAGGTAACAACAGTTGGATGGAACAGAGCGTCTGGGGACTCTTAAGGAGTCTAAACAAATCAACTTTTCTGCAGGAAAACTATCTTGTTGTTCAGCTTCGCAGGTGCGAAAAAGGTTTAAGGTTTTGACGACGTGACAAAATCCTTCTGGTTAAAGAGGCTAAAGATGGCCGGTCTGAAGCTTTTCTCTAGAACCCTCGAACTGTTGATGTTCAAACTGCTGGAAAACGAGAGTGATCTGGTTTTTATCAATTGATGTTATCTTGGTTAGCCAACCAAGAGTTGACAAGCCTGAGGAAATTATGACTGACTAGCCAACCACGGGTTGGCACATTTGAGGGTATTACCAAGCATCAGAAACACAACCTCGTGATGGAGACTCTGAATGTGGGCTAAAGGTTACCTTATGTGTCATGCGTTAACTTAACCTCACTTTGAGTGCAAATGTTATGATCTTGTCAAGTAAACATACTAAAACAATCATTGAGCACAGATTAATGAACATTTCATTATTTATAATTACTATCAATAGCAATAGCAAAAGTTCATTCAATGATTATTTTTTAATTATAAAAATCTTCTTTTCTTCTTCATCTGGGAATAACGTTTTATTTGAGAGAGTTCCTGTGATGGACCTTGGAGGAGAAAATTGTTATTGTTTATTTCTTTATTATCTCTGCAGTCCAGCTGGTGTGAGGAAGTAGGCTCTGATTAAAGGGCTATGTGCAGACTCTGAGTCTACTGTGAGGGGACAATATACGTAGGATGTTTGATAGCCAGGGTAAGTTGACCTGGCTGTGCATATGACCTGTGGGATCTCAAAATCAGGCCATTTCGTGACGTTACACAGGTTAGAGAACAATTAGTCTCTTTTCCTCGCGCCTCGTGATTTTTATCTTGAGAGGCGCTATAGAAATTATATTTTCTTCTTCTTCTTCTTCTTTCCAGAGTATTTCTCTTATCCGATGGCACCATACAGTGGCTGACAAGCATATCACACCCCTTCTGTTGTTTTAAGATGGCAACTTCACATTTCTGTTTATAAATGTACTTCTGTAGCCGATGAACAGCTAAAATGCATAGTAAGTATTATTCTCATGTCAGTCGTGTTCTCATATTTATGATTTAGAGACTTATGGGCCATTCCCATCTATACCAGGTCGGCCCGGGCCGGGTAACATAGGTTGTTTACATATCTGGGTGGCCTGGAATTTTCCCGGGCCAACCAAGGCTCATTCTCGGCCCTCTTCCCGAGGGGTACTGCTTCAGGCCGACCAGGGCCAACACGCCCACTGCTGACAGCAAATTCACACCTTCCATTAGAGCAAGCCTCTGATTGGTGGGTAGAATCAGCCCATTCACACCTTCCATTAGAGCAAGCCTCTGATTGGTGGGTAGAATCAGCCCACATGGGCTTAAGACAAGGATGTGTGGAATCAACCGGGCCAGGCTGGGGCCGAGTGGGGCTACCCGGCCTGGGCCGACCCGGTACAGATGGGAATGGCCCATTACTTGTCCGTGAAAAGTTGATTAACTGCATCAGCCAAGGAATTCCAAAAATTTGAAACTGGTAAGAGGTAGTCTACCGCTATTGGTTAGTTCTGGTCAGGGCTCAGTTTCCTATTGCATGGAGCTCTGAGGGGCAGGAGGTGTGCTTAGCAAAATTTAAAAAAAAAAGACATAGTGCTTACATTATATCACGGTACACAATAAGACAATCACCTTAACGGATTTCTGAAAAATCATACATCACTTCTGAAAGGGGAAAATTCCGGAAAGCTACTTCAAGTCGTTAAAATAAATTGAAGCAGAACACCCAGGCTAAATAACCAATTTCAATCAGTTTGTGCAATTTTGCAATGAGTGGAAATCTAGCTCAGTGGCTCCCAACCTGGGATCTATGACCCCTAAGGCTGGGACGATTATAAATGAAAATGAAATAAATTTTTCCAGCCTCTATATATCGGTCCTTGTCAGACACGTGACCTGCACGTCAACCACCCCCCTTAGATCCAATTTAGGTGCATGACTGGCGATGCTAGGGGAAGCAGCAGCTGAAGTTGATGCAGCACAAGAGTCAAAAGGATGGATTAAAAAGAACAAGGATGCAGTTGTCTACAATCAATAACGTACATCTCTACGACCTTAAAGGAAACAAATGAAGCTCAGATGTTTTATTACTGCCGAAATATATCACTTGAATAAATAAAGGTTTAATTGTTGTTAAAGGGTGTACTCGCATTATTATGATATATTAACATTAGACAAATGGTTATTTTGGGCTCGATAATGTCGACAATAATATCGTCAATAATTTATTGGACAATATGTTGTCCAGCAAAAATCCAGATCTAATGACCCCAACAAGGTTGTAGGGGGTTCACACGTCGTCTCTGTTGAGGCTGTAAGGTCTACAAGACAATATTTGTAAAAACTGCAATTTTAAAATTACAACAACACGCGCAGCAGTATAATTAAATAGGTGTCTAAGGTAGAACTCTGTATTTTTGTGTCAAATTTGTAACATTTACATATATGCAAGCAGGAGTTGGTGTTGTGGGTCCTCAGCTCGTCTTGGACACAGTAAGGGGCGTCCTTAAGGAAAAAAGATTGGGAACCATGGATCTAACTCAACATTAGAAGCAACAAAAGACTTTGCTTGTTTGTTAAGGCTGATTTATACATCTTCGTCAGCTCGAGTGCGGAGTTGTGCACACTCATTGATGTTGAGGTTCTCCCTTCAGACTTCTCCATCCCCTGGGGAGTGTTGCAAAGCAATTCCCCGCCAAAACGACAGAGGGCGTAGCGCTTTTCTGTGGTATTGTGTAGTGCTGCTCAATTAATCGAATTTTAATCCAAATTACGATCCGAGTTTTGAACAGTTGTGAAAACAAAACAAGCCGACTATTTGCTCCTCCCTCTTGCGCTGCCCTGACTTGCAAATGAAGCGCTCCTCCCACAGTGCTGCCAACTTAGCGACTTTGATGCTATTTCTAACAGCTTTTCAGACCCGCTTCTTAACTTTTTAAATCTTAAAAGTACCTAGCAAGCATCTCAGAAACATCTCTGGTAACCCTTAGCTAATTTCTGGATAACTGTCATCGACCTTTCCTGCAGGTTAGCTAAACACTCCGCCTGCGCTCCGGACCGTCCTTCAGGACATTAGGAAAGGGAATGATGTAGTGATGTGTCGGCCGCTAAAGAAACAGCTCTCAGAGCTGGCTCCCTGTTGGATTAACTAGAGTGAGTGACACACACCGTACCTGCGGGCTCATGAGCTGATAAAAACGGCTAAATGTGAGCGTGCTGCACGCTAAACACACGTGCAGCTTGCCCCTGATTGCTGTGAGACTGGGTTGGGGGGTGGGGGGTGCAGCTGTGGGTGGGACAATTATTACATTAACTGATGGACCTGTAAATAAATAGTTTATAAATAAGGTAGAAATAGATAGAAAAAAGTTCCTTATGTTGATAAATAATAACTAATCTCTCTGAGGACACGGTGCTAGTGCACTCTCCTACAGCACCTTGACATGACTAAATAAATGTTATGCAACAATTTGTGAACATCAATTTATTTGCATGTATTTGTTATGAATGCCACTGCATAATTCTTGCTGTCAGCATTTGCAAGATATTGGTATTTGGGTCTGTACTGGTTAGACTTAAATGAATTAAACCAAGATCTACAGCCCTTGGGTCATAAACTATGAGCTGTAAGTATATTGGTCTTTTTATACTGGGAATCGGGAGTTATTTTAGTGATCATCTTGTTTCTTATTTATTTTTGTCCTGATTGTGCCCTGAGCAATTTTATGACTGAATAAAAACAAATAAAATCAACATTAATTGAAAAATTGTCTTAAATAATCGAGATCTCAATTTCAGTCACAATGATGCCATAATCGAGCAGCCCTAGTATTGTGTCATCATTGCAACGGTGTTGTTGAGGAAGTTAACCCTCTCAGGCTCAAAATAAGTTTTGATAAAAGGATGGACAACTAAGTCCTTCAGGGGTACTTCTGAGTTAAAAAATGCTCATCAAATACGTATGTGGAGTAACCAGGTAGGTAGGTTTTAACATTGCTAATCTGCAGCACCTGCCTCCAGAGGGTTACAGGAAGCAGCGTCCTGACCAATCACAAGTTTGCAGTCTCTGTCTATTTGGACGGATAGTAAAACAGTTGGGGATGTCTTCGTCAGCCTCTGCGAGCCCATCAGGGCCGACGCAGAATGGAATCATGTGTCTTCGCACCCACGCAGATGAAGAAGTATAAATCAGGCTTTCCTCTGATTGGTTCTAGCGCTATCCAATTGTGTGTGGAGATAGTTTGAAAGACAAGTGTAGATTCTGCCTCGCTGGGTTGTTTGAATGGGTCACGGCCATCCTATAAACTGTCATATACAGGATGGCCTGCCAGGGCAGTAAAGTATCCCTTACATTAGCAAACATTAGCAAAATAACATTGGTGATTAAACAACATTCATTCAATACTCAGACGTACTTTTACAATTTGAAGCGAGACCCAAAGTCAGTATGGAGGATTTGAAGCACCATGCTTGTGTGCAGGTGAGTAGGCAGCACCTTCATCTCCAGCGTGCTCACACTGCCTGTTAGAATGATGTCATGTCTTCACTTTAGAATAAAAGAAAGTAGAGACATCCGTGCCTTCTTCTGTTTGTGTAAAACATCTAATTTTAACATTGGTTTTAGAGTCAATATAAACTATAATATTGAACAGTATCAGCAACAGAAATCAAACTGTTACAGGTAAATAAGTTCAGTTTCCATTTCTGAAAAGCACAATTAAACACGGACTTTGCAGGTGTTGGTGTGCAGCCAGGAGGCTCTGGCTGCTCTGATAACTCATGTAAACATTTAGGACAAACAACAGAGCTCCTCTGCAGAGACTGGGCATCTGCCTTCGTGAATAAACCAACCCTTCCCCCACCATGAACACGAATTGGAATAATGAGTCAATTAATTTGCTTAAACAGCAACGAGAGATAACAGAGAGAGGACGAGGGGAAAGAAGGGGAGGGAAGGGATGGTGACTAGAGAAACAGGAAAGCAGTGTTGAAGGGAAGAAACTGAAAGAGAAACCATGAACTGAAGAAACACTGTCGTGCCATTTCACTGATAATTGACTGTTTGTGTGTGTGTGTGTGTGTGTGTGTGTGTGTGTGTGTGTGTGTGTGTGTGTGTGTGTGTGTGTGTGTGTGTGTGTGTGTGTGTGTGTGTGTGTTAGCAGCACTTTGGTTTTTATCACATCCACAGAGCCACACAGCAGCAGCGTCCACGCATGACTGATGGTGTTGGCTGACACCCACCTCCCTCAGTCTGTCTGACTTTAAGTGAGGACCCCCAGGTTTAATTGCAAAGGGCACATTGGAAATTAATCATTGGAAAGAGAGACAGAGGGTTGGGGAGAAAACCATCATGTGGTTTGGTGACAATACAGGGAACACAAGCAAAGATGCAGAATGAGTCTTTACCACTTTCCATGTGTATTAAAGACCAAGTTCACTGAGAAACCATTTTACTTGTTCTTTGTGAAATGGTTACGCCGAGTTTAACATGTGGGCTATACATGAAAATAGTCTTCTACCCCATTTCCTGCATTAGCCGCCAATAGAAACAAGACGGGGAAATGCTCAGAGTTGTAAATTCTGTGACATTAGCACATCGTGTCAACTTAGCATTAATGGAATCACCCATCTTGATTCACAGCGGGGAAGGCTGTTGGTTTAGCATCCAGAAATCAGCAGAGAATGTCTTGGCTAGTAGAAACTGTTAGCATTAGCAACTCTACAACATAGCAGAACTCCTCCAGGCTTGTGTTATTTGTGACAAATTCTGGCAGACATATTACACTTGTTCTCTTCGATTTGCATTGGTTACCAGTTTCGTTTAGAGTGAACTTCAAAGCTATGTTTTTTGTTTACAAGATCGTTCACGCTCAGGCTCTTGCATACCTTTCTGACACGATTACTCTCCATATACCAAGGCGGTGCTTACGCTCTGCTGAACTATCACTGTTGGTTATTTCTGTTGCAGTATATAAAGCGTGCTTTTTCACACGGTGCCCCACAGCTGTGGAACGCTCTGCCTCTGCATGTTAGACAAACCTCTTCCCTTCAGCGTTTGAAGTCTAGCCTGAAGTTCTATTATTTTACTATCGCTTTAATCGTTGAGGTCATGATGCACACCCGTTTGCCAAAATTGATGTTTTTATTGTTTATTCCTGTTTTTTTTTCCATTTATTTATCATTATTATAATTTTTTTTATGTTTTAGTGACTGTTTAATTACGGGTTTTTATGCTGTTCAGCACTTTGGTCAGCTCCAATGCTGTTTTAAGACGTGCTTTGTAAGTAAACTTGGATTTGATTGGATTGTGGAGATAAAACACTAAAGTTGCAGAGCAAACTGAATCAATGGTAGAGTCGTGTTGCTGTTGGCCAAAGGACAGATGTCCAAAGGTGGTGGTGGATACCTAAGTACCTGGGAGTTCACCTCAACAGTAAACTGAACTGGTCCAACAAACCAAAGATGCTCTGTATAAGAAGGTCCAAACCCACCTCTATTTCCTGAGGAGGCTGGGATCCTTTGGAGTTAATTCCCAGCTGCTAAAATCCTTTCATCACTCTGTGGTTGGCTCTGTTATCCACTTTGCTGTGGTCTTTAGGGATGCAGGCAGCTCTGACCGAGACAGAAAGAGACAGAACAAGCTAGCCTTATAAGCTAGCTCGGTTATAGGCTGCCAACTGGAAGAAAATAACTTCTCACCTCTGAAAAGTACAATCCTGAAAAAACCTTTACCAATCATTGTAAACTCCCCTTTCCTAATGATTTATTCCTGATCCATCCATTAAACTGGCCAAAAAAATGCTGATGAAGAGTGGAACAAAAGCAGAAAGTGCTTCAGATATGTGCAAAAATTGTATGTCATAACATGTGAAAAAAGTTTGTTTTGTATTCAAATTCATATATTTATATTTTAAAATGTCTATTTGCTTCTATTTACAGTTAATTTGATGTGAGGAGGTGTAGAGCTCGACACGAACTTTATCTAAATAGCACTGTAGACACAAAAGATTTTAAAATGTTTTAAAGAAATAAATATTAAAATGGTGATTAAAAAACCCAAGGAAAGGGAGAGAGAAAAGGAATAGGATAGAGGGAAATGTGTGAATCTGGGAAAAGTGGAATAAGAGCAGAACAAGGAGAGGGTGATGAAGGTCCCACCAAAGCCTGAACAGGTGAGTTTAAAGGAGACCACTGAGTCCACTGATCTCAGGCTCAGGGAGAGAGGTCCAGAGTCTGGGGGCCACAGCAGCAGATGATCTGTCACCTTTGACCTTTAGCCTGGTGCTGCACAACCAGTAGGCTTTGGTCACTGGACCTCAGGGCCCTGCTGGGGGTGTAGGGACTAAGAAGATCACCAATGTAAGATGGTGCTTGTCCATGTAAGGCCCTATAGACCAGAACCAGGATCTTGAAATGAACCCTGAAGTTGACTGGCAGCCAGTGAAGCTGGAGGAGAAGCGGGGTGATGTGGGTGTGTTTGGAGGACTTGGTCAGAAGCCGAGCACAGGCATTCTGAACCACCTGTAGACGGTTCAGGGAGGTTCTGCTCAGACACGTGAAAAGAGAGTTGCAGTAGTCTAAGCGTGAGGAGATGAAGGTGTGGAGAACTGTCTCAAGTTCAGAGCGAGACAGAATGGGACTCAGCTTAGCAATGTTCCTGAGATGGAACCTAATACTTGATTCTGACTCCTCCAACATGAAACGCCTGATTTCTTGACAGACAGACAGAGACAGAGACAGAGACATAGATAGATGATAGATAGATGATAGATGATAGATGATAGATGATAGATGATTGATAGATAGATGATAGATAGATAGATGATAGATAGATAGATAGATAGATAGACAGATAGACAGATAGACAGATAGACAGATAGACAGATAGATAGATAGATAGATAGATAGATAGATAGATAGATAGATAGATAATCTTTATTGACAGACTCTTAGGTCCAAATAAAATATATATAAAACAACAGATCAATGAAACAAAATAGATAAATAGAAATAAAAAGATAACAGCATAAAATTGAATAAAAATCTAAATGTAATTTAAAAACTTTACAATAAACTGTTCCATATTTAAGCTTAGTTGGAAAACTAATAAAAATTCTGGTTTTTAGAAACGACTACATGTTTTGGCGCGTTTAGAGCTACAGTAAACATGCCACTAAACATGCTAGCATACATGCTAACCTCGACCAAACACCTGCTGCTAAACGACTTTCAGAGGAAGTCGGAGCTGTTCTATGAAACACATCTAAGTTTAACTTCTACTGAAACTCACTTGTAGGTAAAATAAATCCACTGCTGTGACTTTAGAGTCCAGATAATCCTCGTAGGCTTTAAACTTTGAGAGAGAACTGTAGAAAAGTGCACTGTACTCCATCGTTGCACTTTTTCCTGTTGTTCCGCTGCTATGGCAACCGTGTTACCTGCGCACTAGAGTCTGCGCGCTGCAGCGACACGTGACCGGAAAAATAAAGAAGTCGTCGCAGTAAGCGAGATTGCCCCCTGATGTCATCAACTATAAATACATAAACCTTTCTTTTGAATCATGCAGAAATAATTCTATAAAAGTATAAAAAACATTTTATCTGCTGAATTAAACAAGTTACTTTTCTACAGCCAACCTGATAAAAAACAGCTTAAAATAATCCTGATGCACTCCTTTCATGTAGGCCATGATGTCTGTTTATTTATTCATGTAACATCAGCAAACTTCTCTTATTATTATTAGTTGCTGTGTGTGTGTGTGTGTGTGTGTGTGTGTGTGTGTGTATGTGTGTGTGTGTGTGTGTGTGTGTGTGTGTGTGTGTGTGTGCGTGCTCTGTCTTCTCCATCCCCAGTGAGTCGTGGAGGATGGCTGCTTATACTGAGCCAGGATCCTCTGGAGGTTTCTTCCTGTTAAAAGGGAGTTTTCCTCTCCACTGTCGCTGCATGCTTGCTTAGTATGAGGATTGCTGTAAAGACTCTGACACTAGTCAGTGACTCGATGCAACCTGCTGGGTTCCTTATGTAGAAAACTTGTTACTGATTGGCTTAATGACCTGACCTGTATTGGAATGTTTACTGTGCAGGGTTTCCCTTACATAGGCGTAGCCGTGGCGGGCCGCCACGGCTGAAATCCCACCGCCACGCCTACAACATCCCAAGTGATGGTTTTTTTTTTTTTTTGCGCCGTTTCCCGAAGAAGCAGCGGGAACTACTGTGTTGTTGCTTGTGATCACAGCCGGCAGGTAGCAAGGAGGAGGAGGCAGGGCAGGGTGGATACAGCTATTAGCGTACGGATAAAGCATTTTTGACGAATATGAGCAAGAAACGAGTGTAAAACTCGAAAATATCTGTAATCGTGCTGAATGAAATCCTCATTGGGTAACTGACTGTCTTCACACTCTGTGATTGGCCAGTCAGATAGAGCGCCCGCCCCTCCCTACACACAAATCTGCAGCCGGGAGCTCTGTCAGCTCGGCCCAGGCATCAACGCACACACACAGACAGTAAGCCGGGCGTACACTGTGCGACCTTTTCACTTTTTTGAGCAGATTTTCCACTCGTGCGAGAATCCACAAGATCGGGGCGAGTTTTGCGCTGAGCGTCGTGTAGTGTACAGGGGGTTACGAGAGGCGATTAACACCACGTGACCAGCTACCGATCAGCAATCGTGAGCTCGCAAGGACTTCTGGAGTGTTTAATATTTATCTCGTTCCTCATGTGGGTTGAAGCGGCGCAGCGAGCAGCTGCGACCCAAAAAGTATCAGAAGCGCTCACGGCGCATTCGCAATCCTGCATCAACTCCGCTCACCCGCTATTTCCCCAATAACACACGTTCGTTTTTATTTCTACACGTTTTTTTACTCACAAAGATTGTCAAGAAAGTGTGTTTGTCGTGATCATGTCAAATTAAGCTGATCACAAAACACAGATTTACTTTATTTCGTTTCCTCATCCAACCCCCATAAATCCCTGTGTGTCCTCCTGCAGCACTCCCGAAGGACAACGGGCAAAACAAGACAAAAAAGTCTGACGTGTTGTGTAAAAACTGCTATTTTTAGCATATTTTAGGTCCGACGTGTTGCTACCAGACGTACAGTGAGCACATGACTCGTGAGATCTACTCTGCGCTGAAGTCGTACAGTTTGAGCTGAAGCTGTGTTACGAGTGAAAAAGTCGCACAGTGTCCGCCCAGCTTATTATAATGTTCACTGTAAAGCATCTTGATGTTCTTAACAAATAAATTAAATCAAAAATATTGGTCAATAATGCCAAATATGTAAATTTGTGTTTCAGTCATTTTTATACTGGCTTAAAAATACTTCATTAAGTCTACTAAGCAGGGGTAGAACGTGTTTAACAGGACCAGCCCAGTAATGATCTTGGACCAAAATAAAGGGGGCAGAAAGTCAAATAAAGGGGGCAAAAGAAGATGTTTTTCCAGACGCCAAGAAAAATTAAATGCCAAATCCACCCTGCAAAGTGTGTCACTGAGAGTTTAAAACAGAAATTATTATTGTGCAAATATTGGTGTACTCACCTTTAATACTAGTTATTACAATGCAGCAGTCGCTGGATTGGTGCAGTTCAAAGTGGAGTGCATCAGATAAAACAATATTAACATAAAGGTGAGACATGTCATAATCATGATCATATTTTTTAAACGGAGATCGGGCGCGTGCAACCATCATGCGTCATTTAATACAGCATCCGTGCAGAAACTCGCCTAGGAACTTTTGTTTGCTGCACTTAAATCACGCAAATGAAAATTCATTATTTAACGGTAAAAATAAACTGAAACGGTTCAACACTTCCCCATGAACCGTTACACCTCTAGTCAGAAATAAACAAACTGTGCAAAGTCTCTCTTTAGTTTCTCTTTTGAAAACATTTTAGTCTAAATTAAGGTGATGGTATTCTTGATAGAATTAATATTCAAGTTTAGATTATTTGACAGTATCAGTGTGCTGCTAAAACATATATGTATCGGCCCTAATAACTGGCTTTAGATATCGGATATCGACAACAAAATTCTTTAAAAATCGGTATCAGACTCCTTGTTAGCAAGTTTACAATTATTCCTAGATCATCGTTTAAACTGGTGTTTAAAGTTCTGATGCTTAAATTAAAATTTGGTTTGGTGTAAAAATTTCACTGTTCTTAAAAGATCGAAAAGGGTTCAAATGAAGGCAACTGGACTTCTTTGGTTTCTTGAAGACGTTTCGCTTCTCATCCAAGGAGCTTTCTCAATTCTGACGGAATATGGGAGAGTCTAGCTTATAAGCTGTAGTCGTCTATTTTTGTTTAACGAGCAGAAACTACTCTGAGTACCCCTCCTCTCTACCCCTGATGAGCCGTTGGCCTCTATTGAGAGGGAGTTGTTATGTTGATCAGACACAGGAAGGTGTGACCTAGATTGAAACTGCTTAGGAATGAGATCCAAAGCTGCATTATAGGTACTGGAAAGGTTAAATCTAAGCCCCTTCCCTATTTAAAGTGAGTTTTTCACTTTTGACATAGATAGCTTTCTTTACTCCTCTCTCACGCCATCTGTCTTCTCTGTCCAGAATGTGGACTTTGTCATCTTCAAAGGTGTGTCCCTTGTCCTTCAGGTGTAGGTGGACTGCAGAGTCCTGACCTGAAGAGGTGGCTCTCCTGTGTTGTGCCATGCTCTTGTGTAATTGTTGTTTAGCTTCCCCGATGTAAACATCTGGACAGTCCTCACTACACTGGACTGCATAAACGACGCCACCGAGCTTCTGTTTGGGTGTTTTGTCTTTTGGATGAACCAGGTTCTGTCTGAGGGTTTTGTTGGGTTTAAAGTTTACTGGAATGTTGTGTTTGGAGAAGATTCTTCTAAGTTTCTCTGAGACTCCTGCCACGTATGGGATGATGGTGCTGTTGGGCCTGTTGGCCTTTTCTTTGCTGGTTGCCGCTTTGGATTAACTTCCAGACTTCTTTGTAGATTTCACAAAGGTCCAGTTAGGGTGTCTGCAGTTCTGGAGAGCTTTACTGATCAGAAAATGGGTGGCAGTAAATGAGTTAAGGAATCATCTTGTTCCAGCCATTTCCTCACTGCTTCCACTGCTTAGTCTGTGGGTATAAATGTGAATCGTGAAGTGACATCAAATGAGAC
Organism: Nothobranchius furzeri; assembly: GCF_043380555.1. Taxonomy (NCBI): domain Eukaryota; kingdom Metazoa; phylum Chordata; class Actinopteri; order Cyprinodontiformes; family Nothobranchiidae; genus Nothobranchius; species Nothobranchius furzeri. Next base: position 39,533,098 of record NC_091750.1, on the reverse strand, counting down.
AACAAATTCCCCTGAAGCCAGCTTAAGATACCGCCCTTTCCTTGCAAAATCCACCGAATTCTGTATGGGTTGGTAGGTCTTTCCAACCAGTGGGCCAGGACGGTAGAAAGATGTTTAGCAATGTTGTACGTAGGGCTGGGCAATACATCGAAAATTAATCGTTATCAAAATTTCATATGTTGCTTCATACGTAGTGCTGTCCCTCAAAAGTGTGGTGACTTTGTTGTGGTAATCTGTTGTATTCAGAATAACCATGCAACGTCCCTTGTCAGCAGGTAAAGTTGTGATGTTCTGGTCTTTGCTGAGGGAGGAGATGGCTTTTCTTTCTTGTGGGGACTGGTTAGAAGGTGGAGTCTTCCCATTAGAAAGAGCTGTTGTATACTTGATCCTCATATATGCAGCTTATGTTTCCCTTAGATTGTTGTTTCTTATTGCAGATTTTGTGGCAGTGATTAAATCTACTGTGGGGACGTGTTGTGGAGAAATGGCTAAATTGAGTCCTTCAGTGAAACCATTTATTGTGCCCATTTTACAGAAGCACAAAAAAACTATTTTTAAAAAGAATCAACGATGACTCAATGATTCATAATAAAAAATTTAAATAGTACATGTAAAAAGTATTAATCCTCACCCTGTGAAAGTGGGACTGCCTATACCATTACAATTCACAGCCACTTCAACCTTGCTGATCAATTATTTCCACTCTTGAATAATTAATACCAGCTTAATTGTGCAGGTTTATGGCCACGAGTTGAGGCCTCATTAACGCTGACACTGCCTGTGAGACCTCTGCAGGCAGATTCCATTCACATTCTTATCCAACAAGATGTTTCGTTGTCACCATCTCATTTCTGCTATACACGGGAGTTGAAGGTTCGCACCATAGTAATCTGCAGCCACTACGACCCGATAGGGTTGCCACGGTAACTGGTGTAGCAGTAAACCCCGGTAAAAAAGTTGACAATAATAATAACCGTCTTGTTTTTTAAAAAAAATATATTACCTGGTGGATTACCGTGGCTGTGGTGTAGGCGCGGTGACCCTTACCAGCCACCGTATCATCTGCTCAAGTTGCCGGCGGCACATGCGCACTTTGTTGTTTACAACCAAAACTTTCTTGAAGCTAAAGCTGAAATAATGGCCAAAGGAGGAGACGGCAGCACTCAGGACATTTATTATCCCTCAAAGAAGACTAAGTGGGAAGTACGGGCATTTTTTGAATATTTGAAGAATGTCGAGGGACAGTTGATAGAAGACGGCTATCTGGTTTGCAGCATGTACAGAAAGAGTGTCTGTGAAAGGCAGCAACGCTTCAATCTCATGACACATCTGCGTGACCATCACCCACAACTCTGCAGTCAACGCAAAGCAAGCTAACGTTAGCGTTTTAGCTAAAATGTGTGATCCGAGGGTTTGGGTTGAGGGAGAATGCAACGAGTCGCTATATAAAGCAGCCGCAGCGCCGCTACCTGCATATAAACCGTGTCGCGGACACCCCCATGTTGAAATGACGCTATGCATTACGGGGCTCCCAGGGCCAGATAAGAGTTGGTCTCTCTCCGAGAATAATTATGAATTCATGATATTTTCCCAAATCTGCAAAGCTCACTGGAAGGACACAAACCGAGGACGATATTTTCCTGATAGAGGGTTTATTACTCAAGTAAGGGTACAAAAAAGTATCTGATTAGAAGGCTACTTGAGTACTAAGTATCATCTGATCTAATATTTTTTAAATGATGACATCAAACAGACAAAAAATAAGAAGTTATGGGCAAATATTGGTATTTTAAAGACTAAAGGGGGAAACATGTAAACAAATAAACAACATAATTGCTACATAACACATTTTAGGTAAAATATAGACATAAACTGAGGACAATATTTTCCTGATATACAGGATTTATTTAGTTGTCTGAAAATGTTACATGTTAAAAAAAAATACCGCGATAATACCGAAAACCGTGATCATTTTGGTCACAATAACCGTGAGGTTAAATTTTCACACTGTGACAACACTATGACTCGACATTAATTATTCAGAGCCACTTGCTTTTCATTCAGTCACTGGCACTGTGCATGCAAGTCAGGAGCTTGTAGAGCAACCAGAACACCAGGAGGTACAGGTCCCAGCAGAGTTTCAGGCTCATATGCCTGTATTCTTACTTTCAGCCTGTCACTAAAAATCAGAGATGACCTTTAATTCTCAGACCTTGTCCACCTCTCAAAGCTAAACTGAATTAGCATGAGTCTCTGAAGAGCTGCTTCACAGGGCCAGGCTTGAAATACAGAGTCGTAGTGGTGAGACTGGTTAGGGGAAAACCCAAGGGAAGCTGTTGGAGAAAAGCTTAGACGAGTTCAGTGTAGAAGTGTTGTTTCGAGATTTGTTCCCCTGTTGAGAATTGTTCCCCAGCTGATGACTGTCCATAGGGAGCCTGACCCCTGCTGCACATGGCAGTGGAACATCACTGCTTTGAACAGAATCCATTACAATGTATGGAGTCTCATAAACCAGCCGCAACGCGGCAACATTCAGATGCGTCCCAGAAGCAGCAAGATGCACCGCTAAAGATTGGGTCAGGTTCTATTTTTTCTGCGAGCCGCTTCTGGGATGCTTAAATTCTCACAGCTAGGGCTAGACAAGAAATCACACAGGGTTTCAGTTTAAAGTTCCCAGTAATTTTCTAAATGAAAGTACAACAGCGATGCAATTTCATATATGTGAAGCTTACGTGTGACCTCACAACTTAATTCCAGCGTTGTTCCAGAAGTGCAGCTTTGTGTTTGATGATAATTAAAAAGAGATCATATCTCTCCTGTCTTAGCTTCCCTACATTGGCTGCCTGTTAAATTCAGAATAGATTTTAAGATCGTTCTTCTCACATATTCTTCCGGCTCTCGGAGGGTGCTGACGCTTTTTTTCCTCCTCTCCTCCATATCTTATCCTCAAGGCTCTTTGTCTGTGTATGCTGGGTGCACGGCTGCTTCTGCATTTTTTCTGGGAACTGGAAACTGACATCCAAGATGGTGCCGGTGTATGTGGCAAGCCGTCTGTCTCCTGTCAGTTATTTTATCTTTTTATTATTTTTGAGTGTTTTCGTGTAATGGCACGTTGTTGCCGACTTATGCCCGAGAGGCTCTTCTAGAACTTCGGTCGGCTGCTGGCCGGGTGAAACCGGGTGCTTGGACAGGCTGGAGGAGTTCCGGTTTTTCGTCCTCCTGCCAATGCCGCTCGTGCCTCGACGGCTCCTGGATCGGGCTAACTGGAGGAAGCGTCGTAGGGGTCGTGGAAGGCGTGGTGGACGGCGGGTGAGACTACAGTCCAAGCGGTCGCAGTCCCGTAGGGAGCTTGCTGAGCTGACAGGTGTCAGCTGTCATCTTAGGGTGCCGTCACGCCTGTTGGAGCCAGCCCCGTCCTGCCTTGTGCCGTTGGTGGGATTTGATGAGGAGACTGCGCACCCGCGCTTTCGTCCAGTGTCTCGTGCCGATGGAGGGGAGTCAACCCAGCGAATCTCCACCCGGTGACCTGTACGGGGGTAGCATCAACGTCCCTGGGCTTAAATAGCGCTGGGCCGACGACTCCACATCTCACACGGCTAGGTCTGGTCAACGCCAGGTCGGTAATGAATAAAACTTTCATTTTGAAAGACTTCTTTGTTGCACAGGGGTTGGAACTCCTGTGCATATGCGAGAGCTGGCTGCCTATGGGAGATTCGAGTGCTTTACTGGAACTACTACCAGTGGGTTGTTGCTGTTTTAATGTCCCGAGGTCTTCTGGCAGAGGCGGTGGACTGGTTGTCATCTATAAATCTCATTTCAACTGTAAACATCTTACTCCGTCGAATCCTCCTTCCAGCTTTGAAATGTGCCTGTTTGAACTTGGCCCACCTCCCCTGTTGCTCGTGGCGTTGATATATCGTCCTCCTAAATTTGATGGGGACTTTTTAAAGGACTTCTCTGACCTCCTGTCTGTAAACATGCTTAAGTATGATCATGTTTTGATTCATGGTGATTTTAATATTTATGTGTGTTGTCCTGATAAGCCATTGGCTAAAGACTTCTTACATCTGTTGGGCTCCCTTAATCTGTCCCAGTGGGTCCTGGGACCCACTCATGTGCAGGGACACACCTTGGATTTAGTGATGTCTATTGGTCTCTCTGTTGCTGGTGTAGAGATACTGAGCCCGGTTTTTTTCTGATCACTCGCTCATTTCATGTGATTTTAACTTGCCCAGCATGCCTGCTGTGGCTTCCTCTCATGTGAGATTTCGTCATGTTTTAAATTCAGCAAAGATTATTGAGCTTGGCGAGCTCTTATGTGCAGAAGGAAGTGAGCTACACACAATGTCACTTAATGCAGAGGAGCTTACACTCCAGTTTGACAGTATTTGTAAAAACATTTTGAATAAAATTGCACCTCTTTGGATTAGAAAGCCGAGGCCTAGGCCAGAACCATGGCTCTCTGATGATGCTCGGGCCAGCAGGCAATCCTGTAGGAGGGCAGAAAGGAAATGGAAGAAAGACAGACTCCAAGTCTCTCGTGAGATATTCAGAGAATCTTTGTTTAACTATCAGCAAACTCTTAAGGAGCAAGTCACCCCCAAATATACTTTTTTTGCTGATAAACTAAATAAATGAGTGTCTAATCGTGCTGCAGACACGTGTAGTCAATAATTTGGCACTTCAGTGCATCTTAGCTAAAATTTAAATATTCTGCCTAAAACTGGAAGCGTTGTGTCGTTGTCAGGTAAAAACACTGCACTGTATTTTAATTTAAATCTGCCACCGCTATTGGCTAAGAGGTATGCTATGATGTAAACTGGTACATTATGATGTCACAATGCTGTTGTGAGCCTGTGTGTGTGTGTATTTGTTAGCAGCTCCTCCTTCTCGGTCTGCCAGGCAACAGCATTTGTTGCATTTTTCAAACATGAAGTGGGAGTGGAGTTAGACTCTGGTAGGGGTTGACTTGCTCTTTAAGGAAGCAAGGGTGAAGTCCTTTGCTGATATCGTGGAAAAAAATTCTCATGATCCACGCACTCTTTTTTCTGTAGTAAATTCGCTACTTGAGTTCTCCGATTCTAGTTCTCTGCCTCTCACAGTTGAAAATTGTAATGACTTTCTTCACTTTTTTGTTGATAAGGTTACAGCTATTCGAGCTGCCATTACAAACTCACCACCTGACTCTCTACTCCCAGAGCCGCCCCAGGCTACACTGGAAACATTTGAGACTGTATCCTTATCGGACTTGGAAAAACTGGTCGCTCAGCTTAAACTATCTGGCTCTCCTTGTGATGTGCTGTCCCCTAGAATTTTTAAAGAACTCTTTCCAGTGATAGGCCCTTTACTTTTGGCAATCATAAAAGGCAGTCTTACTTCTAGTATGGTTCCGTCCTCGTTTAAGAAGGCTGTTATTCATATATGTTAAAAAAGCCGGGGCTGGATGTGACAACCTTAGATAATTACAGGCCCATCTCAAAACTCCCTTTTCTTTCCAAACTGCTGGAGAAGGTCGTGTATTCACAATTGGTTGCCTTTATGGACACAAATGATTCATGGCAGACCTTTCAGTCAGGGTTCAGGGCAGGTCACAGCACTGAATCTGCTCTTTTAATGGTTTTTAATGACACATTTTTAGCCTTGACATGGATAATGATGTTGTCCTACTATTGCTGGACTTATCTGCAGCTTTTGATACAGTCGACCACAAAGTCCTTCTGGAACGACTACAGCATTGGGTGGGGATAACTGGGCAGGCCCTCCAGTGGCTTCGCTCCTACCTTCAAGACAGGACATTTAGTGTTCAGATGGGTGAGGTGACGTCACCCTACGTGAGACTTCGTTGGGGTGTGCCACAGGGCTCTGTCCTTGGTCCTCTCCTATTTGCAGTGTATTTGCTTCCTCTTGGAGTCCTCCTTCATCAGCATAATGTGAAATTTCATTTTTTTGCTGATGACTGCCAGATCTATCTCCCTCTTCGACGTGGGGAGGATAGATCTTTTTCTACTTTACTGGACTGTTTGAAGGAAATAAAATGTTGGATGGCTTTTAATTTTTTGCACCTAAATGAGAGCAAAACGGAAGTCATAATACTTAGTCCTGGCAGAAAAAATTGCTCAGGTGCTGATATTGACCTTGGCCCATTGACCCCCTATGAAAAGAAAATAGTAATTTGGGGATTAAAATGGACTCCTCACTTAATCTTGACACTCACGTAAATACAGTGGTGAGGTCCTGTTTTTTTAACCTGAAAAGGCTATCCAGGATCAGGCCTCTGCTGTCCAGAGCTCATCTGGAGTCTGTGTTGCATGTGTTCATCCTGTCCCATCTGGACTACTGTAACGCTCTGTATGCTGGTCTGGCCCAGTGCACGGTTGCACGGCTCCAGTTTGTGCAGAACTCAGTGGCTAGGTTCCTGACAGGTACTAGATGTCGAGAGCACATCAGTGCTGGATGCTCTGCACTGGCTCCCGGTGCAATATCGAGCAAAATTTTAAATCTTAACTCTCGTTTATAAGGATCTCCAGGGCAGTGCCCCCTCTTACATTACTGCACTTTTGCACAGGTATGCTCCATCTTGGTCTCTTCGCTCAGCCGAGCAGGAAATTCTGGTGATCCCCCGGTCGAAATATCGATCGAGGGGTTATTGTGCTTTTTCTGTTCTGGCTCCAAATCTGTGGAATGAATTGCCATTGAGCATTAGGCAGGCACCGTCCCTTCAAGTCTTTAAGTCTCGTCTTAAGACTCATTTTTATTTGATTTCTTTTCAGCGCTAGGGTTCTTTGAATTGCCCTGACATTATGGTTTTAATACTTCTTTTTTTACCAGGATGCTTGATCTTATTTTGTCCACCATTTGTTGTTAATAGATTAGTCTTATTTCATTCTCTCTCTGTATTTGTAATATTGATTGCTTGTTATTTTATGAATTGATGTTTTTATCTTGCTTTTATGCCCAGGCACTGGGAATGTTTTTATGATGATGCTGTTCAGCACCTTTGGTTTCTGATAACGTTGTGGAAGGTGCTCTACAAATAAAATTGATTGATTGATTGATTGATTGATTGAAATCACTAAAATGGACCTTGTCAGTTGGTCACTCAACGCGATTGATAAAATTTTTTCAACGATGAAAACGGGAGAAGTGGCTCCAGGATGCCCCTCCGGGAAAGACCCAGTTGGACACATCATGGCCTCCTGGAAACAGTGGAACTTGATTTGTTTATCTCAGCTGTCTGTGGAGGACTCTGAAGACATGTGGATATTCGTGGTGTTGGTGTCAGGTTTCCTGCTCATTGGTCTTGGAGGCTTCCTGGCTTACCCAAAAATTAACGAGCTGTCGAGGAATATCGGCCTGCTCCCGGAGCTCAGAGATGGTTTGCACCATGCTGTGAATTCACACTCACATAATTGTCGAGATGAGCTTGGAACTTTGGCCGAGATTCATTCATTGGCACAAAAGATGGATGCCATCAAGGATAGAGTGGACGAATCAGCACGGATTGGGATAGATTAATGTCCATTATTGGGATTTTCAGAGGTTGAGGACCAAGGAACTTTAAGACAGAGAGGAAATTATCTCTGTCTGGCCCCAAAACAACTTCTAATCGGAATCTGGTGTCCTTGAGCCTGCAAGACTCCCAACGAAAACTCCTCCCTCTGAAGAAATGTGGAATGTGCCGTCGCTATGGCAACTCAACTGATTCTCCTATCCCAGCCTGGGCGGGACTGCGGGAAGGCTGCCGAATCGTTCCAGGGTCACTGCAACCCTCCAACCCTCAATGCTCCTCCCCCTGTTCAGACTGAGGTGACATGCACTGCATGTAGTGGCTGCAGGAACCGAAGTGTGGATAGTCCCAAACCCACCACCCCACCTAGACCACTTATGTTGTGTGATGTCTGAAGTCTGTTGCATATCTGTCTGAGGTGTGTTTTTTGCAGAGCAAAGCTGCCCTCCCCTTTGGAGGGTAACTCTGAAGTGCCTTTTTTTCCCCCCTCCACCTGAACCAATCCTGATGCAACCCTCTGATCTCTATTAAGGTAGCGCGACTCAGGGTTGCGAATGACGACAGTCACCAATTCTTGTCATGTGTCTTGCTCATGTATGTCTGATCTCTGAATTGTGTGTACGGAAACTCTAATTTCCCTCTGGGATTAATAAAGTATCTTTGAATTGAATTGAATATAAAGCTCTTAATAATCAAGCTCTATCATACATCAGTGATCTGATTGTTTCATATGTTCCTAACCGAGCACTTTGCTCTCAGACTGCAGGTTTACTGGTGGTTCCCAGAATATCTAAAAAAATAGGATGGAAGGCAGAGCTTTTAGCTATCAGGATCCTCTCCTGTGGAACCAGCTCCCAGCTTTAGTCCGTGAGGCAGACACCTTGTCTACTTTTAAGACTAGGCTTCAAATTTTTTTATTTGATAGGGCCTATGGTTAAAATCTAATGTTTGCCCAGATGTGGACAAGTGGGGGAGTAGAGGAAGGTGGACTGCACTGTCGTTAAAGACGGCTCTCCCTTGCCCTGCCTCCACCATGCCTCCATCTAAAAGGCTAGGTTATCCAGAGTTATCTCTGTAGTTATGCTGCTATAGGCTTAGACTGCTGAAGGACACACTAACCACTTTCCACACTCGACTACTTTCTTCTACAATCTGCTCTTTAACTGTATTATTTCCTGCTATTCAGCTGTTAACTTTATTTTTTCTCTAAGTGTTTTTCTCCCCAGAAGAAGCTACAATGATGTTCTGCTGAGCTGTGGTGCCCTCATGGAGGGGGCCATCGGCTTGAGCACTGTTGCTAACCGCTTTAACATTCTCCCTCTCCTGATAATAACATTTTACTCTCTTTGACATTGAATGTGCTACTACTAGTTTACCTGTTTAATTATAGATTCACTAGGATAAATACAATAAAGTTTATCTCTCACCAAATAGAATATTTACTAAGAAATCACAATGTACCCATAGAAACACTACTTGATATATATGTTGTGTTGTGTGCGTGTGTGCAAACCAAAAAAAAATAACCCCTCTGACAGTTTAGTCTGTTCATTCTTCTTTCATGTGATTTTCTTTACATCCTTTTAAACACACAGACCTCTGAGTTTTTAAGACAAAGAAGCCCTGAAAGCTTTTTAACATCCACATGCTGGTGATATCTCTTCAGACAGGACAGTCAAAGACTGGAGTCAAAAGGGAGTTTTCATGAGAAATAAAAGCCAGTTTGTGGGGTTTTTAGGGCTTAGGGAAACAGTAGGGAAGACAGTGTAAGAGGTGGTGCGATGGCACTGGATCCATGGCAGCTGTTCCCTTCAATGTTTCATGCTCAAAGCCACAGCTGCTCTCCAAATGAGAGTTAATATTTTAGGGGGAGCTGTCCACCCTGGGTCGAGCCTTGTCACATGGTCTGAATGTCAAACTCAACCCAGCAGGGTGACACCGGCTCAAAGGACACACTGTGTGCTTTCTCCCCTCTCCTCCATGTTGATATGTCTTTCTGCCTTGTCGGATCTTTTTCCCCCGACTGGACAAGAGTGAAGTCTCTGTTTTCACTGAAATGCTTTGAGCTTTAAATGAAATATAAATGAGAAAAAGTAAGATGGAGGACTTTTTGGGAAAAATAAATCTTAAGTTGAATGTGTGTAGCTGTATTTGCTAAATCGTTTGAGCTACGCCTGCTAAACTGGCAGACGACTTTCTTAAACCAGGTTGAACAATGTCCTCCTGGGCTTCAGATTTTAATAATAATAATAATACATTTTATTTGTAAGCGCCTTTCAAGACTCAAGGTCGCTGAGAAATAACAATAAATCAGGGATGAAAGAGATCAAGATAAAAACTAGGTCATCAACATGAAACAAAATACATTCAATAAAATACTAAGTGACAGTTGGTAAAATGGAATTGATGACAACTAGGGCTGCAACAACGAATCGATAAATTCGATGAAAATCAATTACTAAAAGCGTTGGCAACGAATTGCGTCATCGATTCGTTGTGTCGCACAACTCTTCCAAAAGCGTCCCCCCTTCCCGCCCGCCGTTGCGCGCAGACAGATCAGCGCGAGGGAGAGCCGGCAGGTGTTTGGAAGAGGAACATGGCAGAAGCAGCGAGAGTCAAAAAAGTAAAAACTTTTTAAGTTTGGGAGCATTTTCAGTTAAATCAGGCGAAGACAGTCGTTACCTGCAACGTTTAGGTCAGACTTAGCATGGCACGGGATGATGCAGCGTCTTAAACGCAAGCATGTCGGGATCATCAGCGAGGAAGGAGAGAACTCTGTGTCCGGGTAAATTAAAAACTTTTCAAAAGTTATTCATCCAAGTCCCGGATTATTACACAGGCTAGACATGTCCTAAACTCGTAAAAAAAAAAAAAGAGTCTAAAGTCGTGAGCACGACGTTTATTAGATGAGCAGGGGGACTCGCGCTGCTGCGAACCGGTTCCGCCCAAGGCCGGATTAACTGGGCAATTGCCCAGGGCCCACGAACTCCAAAGGGCCCAGGGCACGAGCAAAATACTGTATCTATAATTTCCCGCTTTATGAGGACTATGGTGACCGTACGTTCCGTTTTCCCCGGACGTGTCCACTTTTCACTCTCTGTCCGGGCGTCCGGACTGCGGGTTCTTGTATTGATGAAAATGTCCGGCTTTTCATCCAGGAGCAGGGATCGAATTATGGGGGAGCTGTATATCCTACACATCCAGGGGAACCAGAAAAAAGTTTTCTATATTATATCATTTTTGGACTCTTTTGAGCAGAGAGCGCAGCGCGTTGTTGCGCAGCGATCCAGGCTGCTGCTTCCAGCGCACGGTCCATTCTCAAAGTGGCGCAACCAAAAAACTATAATTAGCACACGATCGTTCATGTCTGCACATGTTCTCTATTTTCTGTCTTATTTGTGCCTGCAGCGCTCTGCTACTGGGGAGCTCATCCCCTGTGCTGCGGTGATTTCACCTCACTGACGCAGCATCGAAAACGCGCTCTGCGCTTTGCGGTCAGGAGATCCCTTTGATCTGCTCAGAAGTAACTGATGAGGTGAAAAAGTAAGAATCCAGGCAGCAGTTTTTCTGGAGAATTAAGAGGAGATGCAGGAAGATGAGAGACAGACAGGACAGGAAAATAGTTAAATAAAAACAAGAAAACAAAACAAAGTGTTGAAAAGTAAAATGTAGATAGATTTATCTCCACTACACGTTTTTACCTGTATATAACAATAAGTTACACACATGTAATATTTATGAATTTGATACTATTCAGATCACCTTCAACACTCAGTCACACACCCAGGGCCGTTTCAAGACATTTTGGGGGCCAAGGCAAACTGCCCCCCCCCCCTCTCCCCCCCATAACTGGGCTCCCCAGAAGCCTCTGTGTAATTCATGCCCTCTCCAGTAGTGTTAGTTATATGGTGTTTATAAAAGCCCCTCAGACATTACTGACATGTTCTAATATTATCAGATGAAAAACTAAATTATCAGACATGCTGTCTCATCTGCTGCTTTTATAAACTTGCAAAAAGTAACAAAACTATTTGAAAGCCACTATTTGTGGATTCTCTGAAAGTTTCCATGGAGTGTGTGACAACTTATTTTTTCAGTCATTTTTGGAAATAGTGATCAATTTTGATTAATTCACAGCCTATGTTTAATTACATTTAAAAATTAGTTGTTTGACATCCCCAGTTATAATAAATGTCTACAGATGAGATCAAACAAAACAGATGAGAATTGCCCTTAAGCTGTTTAATTGGACCAAGCATTTTAGGTCACAGATAGATGTAGCTTAGGGTCTCTGTCTATACACCTTATAAGACAATTTAGGTGATGGCATGTTGTTTTTCTGCTATTGAACTGTTTTCTAATAATGTTGTGTTAAATAAAGTGAAGGAAGGAGAGAAATAACATTTCCCTAGCAGTTTTTAAAAATTTCCCCATGTAATCCGATTAATCGATTAATCGTGTCGAGACCCCATCCGATTAATCGATTATCCAAATAATCGTTTGTTGCAGCCCTAATGACAACAGTAGTGGACAAAAAGTTATTAATGGAGATACTAAGTAGATAGCACATAAAACATGTAAAAACAGGTAACAAGGGAAGCTCTGCAAGAACGGGCGTAATTTAGAGCTGAAAATGTTTCTTGGGTGAGAGGCCAAACTTTTTCAGGATAACCAGAACAGTCCAGTTGTTTAAAGGAGTCATCACCTGTTACTACCATGGACTTCTACATCATTTTAGTCGTTTAGGCCATAAAAATAATTTGTATTGGAAAAAAAAATTAAAAAGTGCTTTTCTGAACCTTTTTTAAAAGGACATGTTTTCTCGCAAGAGCACATGCAAATTTTTGGCTGTGCCGGATGCGCTGCGTTGTCCACCTCAGAAAGGCATCCAGCATAGTGACTTTTCAGTTTAGAGAAGCAAAACCAGGACCAGCTGGGAAACTCGCAGTGGCCCTAACTGAGTTCAATGTTTTTAGTTTTTTTTTTTTTTTTCGGGCCGATGTTACTCTGTAGATCACCTGCTGCTGATGAGAGGATTTCTCCTGTCAGGAACAGGTGAGCTGCTGCCAACCCTAACCCAACCAGCTTCTATTCCTAGAAACACGTTCTAGCCCAGAGTGACCTGTTATTTATAGTTTTATAATTAATATGAATGCACTAAACCCACAGGTGATGGAAACTAAGATTAAATAAGCCTGAATATTTTCTCCCACAGCTCGGCTCTGTTAGAAATAAGCAGATGGTTGCTTCAGCTGAACAACATCAAGTAGAAAAGTGTTCACAGATAACTGATCTTTAATGAAGAAACAATGTTAATAATTTTTTATTTTAATATTGATTTTATTTCATTTCTAAGGTCTGGATGTCTGAACATTACGGAGTTTTCTGATTGGTGTAAATAATACACAATATTATTAATAACAGGTCTGGATGTAGTTTGGTTTGAGGTATAAAACTGCCCTGGGCCTAAAGCCCTGCAGGAACATTTCGTTTCTATAAACAACAACAACAAATTAGGGCTGCACGATATTAGGGAAACCTGCGATATTTGACAACAGTGATTAATATTGCAATGACAATATTACTTGCGATAAATAAAAACTTAACTCAGGAACAAAAATAATCAAAAACAAAGAAATAAAAAAATCATAAAATGAGAAAAGCAAAAGATGTGAGGAAAGTGAAAAAGAAAATGATCAAGAAAAGGCGATCAGTGGATCCCGGGAAAGGCAGAATCAGCAGAATAAAGCTAACTCAGGTGTTTGCTAACCATTAAAATGAAGTGCCGTACGCCTCGGGGGGCGGGCATCTAACCTATGAGAACCCACCCAATTGGCCAAATGGGTGAAGAGCTCCATTTGATTTGTTAAGAAAAACATCATGCTTCTGTTTGATTGACTGAACACATTATGTGAAGCAAACATTTGAGCTGACCATTCATTGCGATATATTTCTGTTCTTTGCGATCTGCATATTGCTGATGCTGATATCGCGATAACGATATATTTACGATATATTGTGCAGCCCTACAACAAATAAATAACAGCAGCTGGATGCTACTTTGTTCCTTAAGTTGAGTCACGTAATTTAACAAGTTCTGCACACTCACACATTCACCAGCAGCTCTGCCAGCTGATTGGTTCTTTTGTAACTAGTGACATCATACAGGTCTGGTACTGAGCAGCATGGACGCATCAGAGAATTTCTCTGTAGTCGGTGGTCATACTGGATTAAAGACAGGACAGGATGTATAATCCATCACATATAATATTATAATACCATGAACATGTACAGATACTTTCTCACCAGCCTGTAACTCTACTTTTATATCTAAATGCACCAGACTGATGCTTTTAAACATAAAATGTCCAACATTTTTGGGGGGGGCAATGCCCCCTAGAGTAGTTTGTTACACACACACACACACACACACACACACACACACACACACACACACACACACACACACACACACACACACACACACACACACACACACACACACACACACACACACACACACACACACACACACACACACACACACACACACACACACACACACACACACACACACACACACACACACACACACACACACACACACACGCACAAAACACAGCACTAAGAAGGGACTGAGAAGATCACCAATGTAAGATGGTGCTTGTCCATGTAAGGCCCTATAGACCAGAACCAGGATCTTGAAATGAACCCTGAAGTTGACTGGCAGCCAATGAAGCTGGAGGAGAAGCGGGGTGATGTGGGTGTGTTTGGAGGACTTGGTCAGAAGCCGAGCCAGAGCCAAACATCTGGGTGAGTCTGACTATATCTAGTCGTAACCTCTCAACTTCGTACACCAACTCGGGCTCCTTCCCCACCAGGGAGGTAACATTCCACGTACCGAGAGCCAGCTTCTGTAGCCGAGGATCAGACCGCCAAGGTCCCTGCCTTTGGCCACCACTCATCACACATTGCACCTGATCCCTTTGGCCTCCCCCACAATAAGGTGGCAGCCCAGGGACAGATTGTACAATTATTATAATTTATTATGAAACATCAGAAAACATGAAAATATTTCTAAATGTTGTAATGGCTCATAAAGGTTTGGTCGAGTGTTACTGTTCCTTTAAGAGTACTGAATGTTGGATATGTGGGTTTATCTCAGCTGTTTCTTAAACTTCTCTAATTAACTGCTGTTGAGTACAAAATGTCATTCTGTCTGGCGTTTCAGTTCTGCACAAATATCACAATAATAAATTATCTTAAGTTACCTCACATTTCTAATACAGCTGACTAAAGCTTCCGCTGCGCAGTGCCCCGTATATTGTCCGATAATTTAAAGTTTTTCATCGGACAACATTTAAACATGTCGATGTGTTTTCGCAAACACTGGTGTAGCGGACACATGCTATAGGAAATTAATATGGCCCAAATTTGGGAAATAGTTTGATTATTTTTAAACATACAAGCTTGTTAAAATGTGTTTGGCCTCTAATGTGAAATTAAAACACTTGACTGAAACACCTGAATCAAATACTCGAGGTGTTTGTTGCAGCTGCGAGAGCGAAAACAACAGGAATTATAAGCTAGATTCATCATCACACCATAATTTTCAGACTTCACTCATTAAAACACTTCCAGGGTTGTAGACAAGTGATAGCTGACACAATATACAAAATTACACGGGAACAGATCAAGTACTTTTTTAATTGTTTGTTTTTAATTATTCTTTGGGTTAAAGATTTGTGAGCAAGATAGAAATTTCAGGTTCCAAGTTACATAAAACAGGTCCTTCATCCAAAATTTAGCTAATGTCACAGGGTTTGCTAGCCTGGCTAGCCATATGTACATATTTAGTATGGCCACCACTGATATGTTTATGTATTTAGTAGACGCTTTTGTCCAAAGTAACTTAAAAGTGATAATGAAGCCAGCATACCCTTGAGGCTAACAACAAACACTATTCGGTCAATCCTAGGTGGCAGTGAGGCAGTGTGATGAATCATAGAGGCAAACGAACATGGAATGTGCGGTGGAGTGCTGGGCTTGTGCTAGTTTCGAAGATGCTGTCTGAAGAGCTGGGTCTTCAGGAGTTTCTTGAAAATCAACAAGGAAGCCTCTGTTCTAGTAGTACTTGGTAGGTCATTCCACATCTGTGGAACGACACAAGAGTCTGGTTTGTCTTGACCGTAGGGTTGTGACAATCAATTATTCCTACGATAGATGAAAACGAACTCAGTTTTTCAAGCCTTAATATATTGGTTAAGAAATGTTCAACTCTATTATTAATATTTCTCATTATTAATAGGGTTGGGCATCGTTTGATTTTGAACAATTCGGACTCCAATTCCTTGTTTCGATTCCGGTTCCTATCGATTCCTGATTCCGATTCTTTCAAGACTTGACATGCTTTACATGAGCCAGCTAACCACAGGTCCTACTTGATGAAATAATCTTAACTTCAACATGAATTTTAATTCTATGAACAACAACATCACCTTCATTTAGACT
Organism: Nothobranchius furzeri; assembly: GCF_043380555.1. Classification (NCBI taxonomy): domain Eukaryota; kingdom Metazoa; phylum Chordata; class Actinopteri; order Cyprinodontiformes; family Nothobranchiidae; genus Nothobranchius; species Nothobranchius furzeri. The sequence continues at coordinate 39,517,080 of NC_091750.1, read as the reverse complement.
AAAACATGTTTTGGAGAAAAAAAGAAAAAGACTTGCAGCACAACCAGTGTGTTTGTTTCTGACCACAACCAAAGTCTGGAAGAAGCCTCTGGGATGAGAGGCTACATGTCTCCAACAGATCCAGAAACGTGCAGCTGTTTTCAGCTGAAACTCTCAGGATGATCATGTCCAGGATGACTGAGAACTACACCTCTGCAGCAGCCACTCAGTCAGAACAGAAAGTGAAACTTAAATGTACCTGGCTGCCTCACTTGCTGACGCTCCGTGTGTGTTTTTATTTCTGCAGTGAGACAAACTCACCTCACACCGTCCAGAGTTTGTTCTTTAAAGCTTCTATTAAATCCACCGTATTGACGTATTTTAACAAGTTTCCTCTACGCTGCAGAAGTTAAAGTTTACATTACGGAATAAAAGTTCGGCAGACGTGTTTGTTTATATTTGGCCGCTGCGCGCCACGTGGGGTGAGGGGGGACTCGGTGCTGCACACAGACAGCTGGTGTGATCAACTCTGAAAAGCCTTGATCACGATTTGCAGATCACGTATATTTTTCACGGAGATCGCCGCGGATTCCTCTTCCGGTCGGCATTCTAGGAATCGAAACTAGGAATCAAATAAAAAAACTGAACGATTCTGGGAAAAACTAACAGTCGGAACCAGTTCCAATCGATGTTCGATGCCCAACCCTAAAATTACACTACAGTTTTGGTTGTATGTTTGGTTGCAGTTTTTATAGTGCAATTTAAGAAATTATATAAAGAATTAATTTTTTCCAGGTATAGACAAGAGCATAACTAATTTGTATATGTACTGTAATGATAATATATATTAACGTTGTTTTAATTGATTTTGATGCTTTCGAGTTGTTGCATTGTGATGTTGTGTTCAGAAAATGTTGTATTCTGATATTTAAAAAATTTTTAAGTGAGTAAATTGATTTAGGGATAGGTGAAAAAAGCTATGGTTCTTCCTTTTCCTTTTTAAACATTTATGGTTGTGATAAGTAGTCTAAGTTGGAAATTACTATATGTATTGTTTTATTCGTTTTAAATAAAAGAGAAATAATAGAGGGATTTACATTTCAGTGAAGGAAACAAAACCCAGTGCACACTGCTGACAACTAGTGGTTGGCGTTTGAATTGCATCAACAGAAAACAAATTTTTGCATGAAAATTCTTCCAAAAATTCGATACATGGCTTTAGAATATCGATATATTGCAGGAAAAAATATAGTGATACATTGCCATTTCGATGTTTTCTTACATCCTTAGTGTGTCTACAGGGGTAAATTATCACCAAATTAAACATATAAGCTGTGAACATAATCTAAAACATGCAGGAAACATGCTTGGTCAAGACTGCAGCACCAAATAAGGCAGCTTAATTTTTTTCAGACCGGAATGGCAAATCTGAAGTTAAAAGTGGACTATTCTGGCCACAGGGGGCAATAGGGGCGGGGTGGCTTTTCATTAACCCTGTAAAGGGTCATTTTAGCGCATACCGGCTAAATAAAATGATTTAAAACGCGAAAAGGTTTCATAGAATGGCTTTAAAATTAGATTTTCTCATTTGTCAAAATAAGAACTGACTACATAACAATGAATGAAAACATACAAAAAACTGAGGCTATAAGAAGCAGCAGAAAAGCTCATATGATAACGCACAACCTGCACACGGCAGTGAGCTGGCTTCCTCTGAGCTGATCATATCCATAGTGATAGATGTAGGATACCCCTCAACTCTCTTGTGTCTTGCTGAGTTGTTGGACACTCGATCCCATTGGACACGGACACACAGACACACACACACACACACACACATGCACATACACACACACAGTGGTGGCAGCGATAAGCATGATTCGAAGTGTCCTGTCTGCAGCGGTGCATCTGTATAAAGGAAACAGCTGCTGAAATATCACAGACGAACCCCTGTCTGCTGGTATCCATCACACAAACACAGTGACCAGCTCAGCCTGCAGAGGACACAAAGACATCTGCAAGAAGGCCTGAGACACACAACTCCTCCGCTGTTGAGTGCATTAGTGTGATGTGGACTTGCTGGGTGAATGACAGGCTTGTTGCTGAGACTCTGTCGGGGTTTTTCTTCTGCTACTTTCTTTGTGTAGACGGACATGTAAGAAGAAATCATGTTTGTAATCTGTTTGGCACTGACACAGACATGGTGTCCCGAGGCTGCATTCTTTCTCCTCAAAACACAGTGGAGACGCCTGCCTTCTAGGTAGTAGACATTATTGATAATGCAAGCCATGAGATGGGGTTAAGGTTTTCAAACGGAATAAAAATGACAGTTTTAAATTCAACTCTAATACAAAAGGACATGTGACAGTGGAGACAAGAGCAAGGACACTGAAACCAGGGATAACAGTGAACTATGTTACTGAACACAAAATGGCACCATGGTCCCATTCCTTGGAATGAGACCCTCACTCACGGTGCAAAATTTGCACCAACAAAAATAAATAAATAATCAATTGTGCTGCCAAGGAGAGGGTGAGCAGCACCAAGTTCCTGGGGGTGCGCATCACTGAGGACCTCCGTATCTGGAAAGGCCCAACAACTCCCTAAACTGAGGGGGGTGGGGGAAGGCTTTCATCATGCTCTACTTCTGCAAAGAGACCATAGAGAGCATCTTGACCTGCTGCATCACTGTGTGGTATGGTACATGCACCGTATCCTGTCATGAGTCAATCCCTACAGTAGGTAAGTTTGCTGAGTCATTGGTGTCTCTTACCTCCCTCCCGGACATTTACAATTCCAGTTCAGTCTGATTAATCATGGCTTTGCAAACTCTCTAGAATTATTAATAATTAAGGATTTATGGTGCATGGCATCACTGCTCCCCTGTAGATTTTTTCTAATTATGAACTATACATAGTGCACATCCATGTTCTTTTATCACTTTAGGGGACAGTCATTTAATTTATGCTGTATGTTTTGAATATATGGTGCAAATGACAAAGTTGAATAGGACAACTATGGCTATAATAACACAATCAGAACACTGAACAAAAGATTAACAACATCCACACAACCCTTGCAATAAAACAACAAGACACACCAAAATGGAACGAACAACTGGAAACTAGAAGCACCTGGCCTGGGCTACGGAGAAGCAGCACTGGACTGTTGCTCAGTGGTCCAAAGTACTTTTTTGGATGAAAGCAAATTTTGCATGTAATTCGGAAATCATGGTGCCAGAGTCTGGAGGAAGACTGGGCAGAGGGAAATGCCAAAATGCCTGAAGTCCAGTGTCAAGTACCCACAGTCAGTGATGGTCTGGGGTGCCATGTCAGCTGCTGGTGTTGGTCCACTGTGTTTTATCAAGAGCAGGGTCAATGCAGCTAGCTATCAGGAGATTTTGGAGCACTTTGTGCTACCATCTGCTGAAAAGCTTTATGGAGATGAGGATTTCATTTTTCAGCGTGACCTGGCACCTGCTCACAGTGCCAACACCACCGGTGAATGGTTTACTGACCATGGTATTACTGTGCTCAATTGGCCTGCCAACTCTCCTGACCTGAACCCCGTAGAGAACCTGTGGGATATTGTTAAGAGAAAGTTGAGAGACACAAGACCCAACACTCTGGATGAGCTTAAGGCCGCTATCGAAGCATCCTGGGCCTCCATAACACCTCAGCAGTGTCACAGGCTGATTGCCTCCATGCCACGCCACACTGAAGCAGTTGTTTCTGCAAAAGGATTCCCGACCAAGTATTGAGTGCATAACTGAACATAATTATTTGAAGGTTGACTTTTTTGTATTAGAAACACTTTTCTTTTATTGGTCAGATGAAACATGCTAATTTTTTGAGATAGGAATTTGGGGTTTTCATGAGCTGTATGCCAAAATCCTCAATCTTAGAAACAATAAAAGGCTTGAACTACTTCAGTTGTGTGTAATGAATCTAATATATATGAAAGTCTAATGTTTATCAGTACATTACAGAAAATAATGAACATTATCACCATATGCTAATTTTTTGAGAAGGACCTGTATGTGGTCAAGCCCAACAACACATCCAACAACACGATTCTGACGATAAATTTTACTGACCAAGATTGGAACCTCTACAGCCGGTGTTCACAGACAAGTTATTTCCCAGAAGACCACACTGGGAAAATGATAGCCAAGGAACTCAGAGAAGCACTTGACTTGTGGGGACTGCAAGAGGATCGCCTCATCTGTGTCACCACAGACAATGCCTCCAACAACATCTTTGCCCTTCAGCTGAATGAAATGAAACGCCTACAGTGTTTTGGCCATCTTCATCTAGCTATTGGTATGTACTTAACTCTAAATCAATCTAAAATGCACACAAATATATTTTAGTACACAGTAATCCCTTCGAGAATGTTTTCTTAGAGGTTCTTCCACTTACTCTGACAATGCCATGATGGTCAACTTCATAGATCCCAGGACTTAATTATATTTATCTGTATTGCTAGAATATTTTAACCTAGGCTATAGAGGCATTACAACATAATTCTGAATCACAGTCCCACACTTGTTACGACAAACAAAACAAAGATCCACCATTTTGGATCTTAAAGTCCCACAGGATCTTGGTTTGCTCATTTGAATTGGTCTGCAATAAAAGAATTTTCTTTTGAAATCCTATTGAAACTTGTGTATGTAGATGCATATCAAATCATTTATCACAAAGATGTGCAGCCCTAGTGGCCAGTACATCATGTCAGAACGTGTTATGATTTAATAGTGTTTGTATTTGTTAAAATAGAGTGATTAAACTAAACTTTTATTAGGAATTCTGAACAGCATGTGTTACCAAATGGAAACTGCTGCTTGGTCATCCTTTGAATAATGATAGGAAAATGTTGGCAAGTCTTTTTGTTAGGCATTAAAAGTAATTCAACATGTATTTGAGATATGTTTGCTGGAGCTGCATCTACAGGTGCAGCTCAAAAACAGTAGAGCCCACTGTTTTCCAGCAGGCAATAGAGTGTCTTGTAAAAGCTAGGATGCTTCAAACTTTTAACTTCTGATTTTCTTAATATTAACCTCCTGCATGTCTTTATCAGATGCTCAGTAAATCAGAGACCTGGTGCTGCTTCAGTCTGCTGTCTTCATGCTGCTTCACACATATGGACTTCCTCCAGGAACCAGTTTCCCAACTGGTAAAGCCATACTGATCTCAGCAGAGAGCACAAGCAATGACACTGAGCTATATCAACAGTGACAAAAGTATATTGAATAATTATCATTGGAATTAATACATTAGCCCAAACCAAAGTAAATGTCAGGTGATGAGTAAAGCAGGAGAAAAACGTGAAGAACGCTGCACTTCATTAATCATGTCTTCCAAAGTAATGTAAGCAGATGAAATGATTCTTACAGAGAGCTATCATCACGGTCACACCACTCATTTTACTTTTATAATTCACCATCACAATCCTCTTCACTGGGCAGACGGGGCTCGATAATTAACTCATTCTGAGATGCTTACCTCCATCAGGGGTGGCCGTCTTATTAGAAAGGAGTAAATGTAACCAGTCAGCTACAGAGACATGCTCACAATCACAGGAATCATGCACACTAAAACTAAAGCAGTTACAGTGCTTTAGTTTTGTTCGGTAAAACATCATATTGGTTGAATATAGTTTACTGTGTCAAGGAATGGATACATGTAAATAAACAGATTTTTATAAAGTAGACTTTATTGGAAATTGCAAATTTGTAGTTTTTAGGTTAAGAAAGAAAAATTTTCATGCTTCCATTTAAAACAACCGAGACAAGAAAAAATTTTAGTAAACACAGATAAGCAGGCATCTCAACAGGAGAAAATAAAACTCTTTAATTTGCTCCAAGTTCACCAGGGATGCTAAAAACACTTATTTTGATGAAAAAAATAATAAATTCCAATCACGAGACTTTTTCATAACAGCTGACATTAATATATATATATATATATATATATATATATCTCAATAAGAGGAAATCACTAATCTTTTTTCAATCTTTAATATTCTCTGGTACTTTTAAGTGAGATTAAGATTTTTATTTTAAAGTTTTATTTTCCAAAAATTAACATGTCGTCGTCGTCTTCCTCCGCTTATCTGGGTCCAGGCTGCGGGGGCAGCATCCCAACTAGGGAGTTCCAGACCGTCCTCTCCCCGGCCACATCCACCAGCTCCTCCGGCAGGACCCCAAGGCGTTCCCGGACCAGATTGGAGATGTAACCTCTCCAACGTGTCCTGGGTCGACTCGGGGTCCTCCTGCCAGCAGGACATGCCCGAAACACCTCCCCAGGGAGGCGTCCAGGAGGCATCCTGACCAGATGCCCAAACCACCTCAACTGACTCCTTTCTATCCGGAGGAGCAGCGGTTCTACTCCGAGTCCCACCCGAATGCCCGAGCTCCTCACGCTATCTCTAAGGCTGAGCCCGGTCGCTCTACGGAGGAAACTCATTTCGGCCACTTTTATCCGCGATCTCGTTCTTTCGGTCATTACCCAAAGTCGGGTTGCAGGGCAGCAGCCTAAGCTGAGAGGCCCAGACTTCCCTATCCTCAGCCACTTGGGCCAGCTCCTTCGGGGGAATCCCAATGTATTCTCTGACCAGCCAAGAGACACATCTGTTCAATTTGAGTTTAATATTTAGACACAAACATGGTCAAATGTATTTATTTAGCACTTTTACAACAGCAAAACTGCTTGAAATACTTCACAAGTTAAAGAGCAAGTCACCCCCTACAAGAAACTTACTTCACTCCCTCTTCATGTTTGAAAAATGCAACAAATGCTGTTGCCTAGCAGACCGAGAGGGCGGAGCCACTAACAAATACACACACACACAGGCTCACAACAGCACTGTGACATCATAATGTACCAGTTTACATCATAGCATACCTCTTAGCCAATAGCGGTGGCAGATTTAAATTCAAATGCAGTGCAGAGTTTTTACCTGACAACGGCGCAACACTGACAGTTTTAGGCAGAATATTTCAATTTTAACTAAGATGCACTGAAGTACCAAATTATTGACTACACGTGTCTGCAGCACAATTAGACACACATTTGTAGCGTTATGAATATCCTGATTGACCGCCCTTAACAGCTGCCCCTTTACACCGTAACAACGTGTATGAATCGCCACGGTCGGGTGCTTGTTTCAGAATGTTTACATTCCAGGAGAAGAGACAGAAGAAGAACGCTTTTAATTAATCAAAGTACTTTATTTGTGATACAGCTAATCAAAATATATGTTGATCAATATTAATCAGGTGACTGATCTGTGAAATAAAGATGTCATGATTTATGTGTTTAATGAATAAACAGGACTCTGCACCAGACAGACTGATCAACATCACATAGAAACGCATGACACATTTGCTCTCATCCAATCAGAACTTTCGTCTGTCGTAGGGCAGAATATGGGCTGTTTACTTAAGTTGTCCAATCCGGTTTTCTAAGATTTATAAACAACTAAGGGATATAAAACAAGGCAACGCCATTTTAACCTCAGTTCCATCCCAGCCTCAGTTCTGTTCGATCTGAGCTCCAAAGGAGTTACATCTGAGAATCAACATTTCAACCAGCTCTCATCGTCATCGCTAAGAGAAGTGCAGCCTGGCCAGTGCACTTTCTACTTTAAGCTGAGAACTGTCAAGCTGGAAATTTCTGTCGTTTGAACAACAAGACGACGGTTCCTTCACAATAAAAGCTGAACCTGCCGAGATCTGCTGCTACTGCCGGAGCTATCCGTAGACTGGTTTGTCGTGCTGCACCACTGCTTCATCAGCCCAGCACCAAGGGGGTTCTAGGACCTGACACTCCTGATCTGACCGCAAGAGACTCCATAGGTACGTAGTCACGGGACAAGATGGCGGCTCATGTCATAAGCTTCTGAAGCCTCGTGGTCCGTAGTCATAACATCAGACAACCAGATCCACCTACGGCAGCCTAGAGATTCTGAACACACACACACGCACCAACACTATAACATTCAAATCCATATGCATCCATCATTGAGTTAGTCCTGGTAGATTGTTTGAATTCTTAATTATAGAAATTAAAGATTCTTAAACGATCCCAACGCTCTCTTTTCTTGTCTCTCAGTCAATACAAAGTGTTTAAGTAAATTCCCTGATGATAAAAACAACCGCTTCTGATTATAATATCTGGATCTAATTACAGTGTAAAATTATATACACTATATTCCACTACACATTTATGTAGTTTATCAGCAAAAAAAAAGTTGATTTGGGGGTGACTTGCTCTTTAAGAAAAAACAACAGAAAAAGATAAAAACACTCAATAATGTTTTGTCATTGATTTAAAAAAATGGTAAACAAATGACATTGAACTAAAATGTACTGAAATTGATAAACAATATATAAATGTCAATCAAAAACATGGGTAAAATAAAACTAAAAACAGTATTCTGTTTTGATCCACATGAAACAAAATCAGATTACTTCCTGTCTTTAACCTGTTTATGAGGATAAAATAAGCCACTCTAACTAGTTACCTCTAATCTAGTGATGTTTGTGTGTTTTATGGAAAACAGGATAATCACAAGGGATTATCTCTATTATTTGCATGGTGAAAATGTAATTGTTCAGCTATTGTTAGAAGCAACACAAATCCAGACAAGCCAAAATTCTGGAGGGGACTGATGGAATTATCACGGATGTTGTAAACAGGGATTTGTTATAGTCTACTCTAAAACTCCTTTGGTTTGCTGTTGGTTGTCGTTGTAGATTTCAGAACTCAGCATTTTGGTAAAAGTGCTTCAAGAGGCATAAATCTTTTCCGTACACAGAACCAGAACTCTTCACCATTTCAGATGGCCACTGTAGTATTTTTCTCTCACTGCCAAACTAAAGTAAGCGGAACTTTATTTTTACCATTTACATTTTGGAATTAATTTTCATGCAAATGAGCAAATTTATCATCATAAATTGTGTAAGGCTCAAAGTAACGCCTTTTATTAATTAATATCAAGTGCTGCCGTATTTTGCTGCTGCAATAGCTCACTCATCAAGTTTTACTCAAAGTGTTTCATAAAGTGACGATTCACGACTTGCACTCAGACTCTGCTGCCTCTACGACTGAGTTATAACGACTGATGAATTCATCCATCAGATTGATCGCCAGCATTCTACCAAATGAAAATGATTATCAAATTACGGTGGCCGAGCCGTTAAAAGACCCCACGACTCGTAAAACTTGCAAGTTGGAGCTTCTCTGAACCCACTCAATTAAAAAGTACGAGGTAATCGCTTCCACACGCTGTTAGTTTGAGTTATGATGGTTAGTGGAGTCACTCGCTCCTCACTCCACTGAGCAATTACTTAAGACATGATAAATTAAACCTGAAGTTCAGATGACCTTTCAAAGTGTTAAAACAAAGTTTTTCATTAAAACTAGTCAGTTTATAAAATAATCCCCAGTCAGTGTTCAGAGTCTGGAAGCCAAATATTCAAATTAATCAAGCCCAAAAAAACAAATTAAGCCTCTTTACGTTTTTTTTTGTTGTTGTTGTTGTTGGTCAGGGTAAATACACAACAGGCCTTTTGTTGTCCTTTAATCTGCACTAGGAGTACTTTCATTCAAAGACACACCAACTTGCATTAACCCTTTGATGCATAATGGTCACTACAGTGGACAGGTACTCAAAATTGTTATTTATTTATTTTTGCTATGAAGCACAGCTGTTGAAGACTTTATTGCATGTGAGCCCCTCCATTTGGACTTCAGTAAGTCAAGCCAACAAATTTCATGTTCAGAATGCACGCTGTCCACTGAGATGGACATGTAATAAATTATTTGTAAATTAACAAAATGTTACAAAAAAATTTGTTGAAATTTGTTTCATTCACACCTAAAGATGAATGAAAAAAAGTTTAAAAAATCACGGTTGAAGATTTCAAAATTCATGCATCAAAGGGTTAAGTTCTCCAACAAAATATTATCAGATAACAGTTTTGGCTTGTAGCCTTGTTGAGGTTCATTCAACTTTCATGTTTTTGTTTGAAACTATAGTTGGGTAATATGGATTCAAAATAAAATCTCAGCTTTTTCATTTTAAATTTCAATTTCACATTTGTTTCCCCTTTCTTTAAAAATCATTTACAAATGACAGCATATATTTTCAAAAACATGCACTCATTTGTCATCCGTTTGGGACTAGAATTCATAGTCCAGGTTGTAAGGTCATGTTACCTTTATTACTGTAACGGAATGAAATGACTGTTTTCTACCTAAAAGTCATTCCCCCTCTCCTCAGCAAGAACTAATCTGCAGGAGATATTGCTCGAGGTCATGCATTTGCTTCTAAAACTTCTCCTTTCAAGCTCAAGAGAAGAATTAAGAGAAAGGACTCTTTTTAATAAGATGTTGACGAATCTGTGAAATGACAATGTTATGATTAGTAAGTTTTAATGAGTAATATGACTTTAATCTAGCTGCACTAGACATCCGGATACACGTGAAACATTGCTTACTCATCCAATCGGAACCTTCCTTTCTGAAGCGTGGCATAGTCTCTGTGGTGTTTATAAATCTGTCCAACTTTGATTCGACCGTAAACCAAAACATCAAGTTTAATAAAACCAGTCCCCACGCCATCTTAGATCAGTTCACCGCATTCTAAGAGAAGTATCGGACCGGCCACCCGGAATTCCTTTTTAAGCAAAGAGCCAACAAGCTGGATAAAATCTGTTGCATTTTACCAACCAAGCAATGGTTCCTTTCAGAATAAAAGCTGAACTTACTGACCCTCCAGGTCCATCTGACACATCATGACATTATGAAGGAGACTACTGATTCTGGTCCTGTGACACTTGGTGGTGACGTGTGAGCCGATTCACCTGGTAAATAACTTTTACATTAAATATTCAGTTCTTTGCTATCAAAAGTAAATTAACTTATAACCTGCATTCTCGTAGGACACTCAGTGAAATACGGGAGCTACACCATGAGGCAGGCACACAAAGTGAGCAACACTACAGATTATTATTACAATTGTACACTGCCCTGGATTCGTTTTCTTTCTGCATCTCATTAGCCTGGCTGATCACCTGACACCTCCTGTCATCTGGCTATGACAGCATGAGTACGTCCTCACACAACTGTAACCTATCAGCTCATCTGGCAGAATACTCTGGTAGCCACGGCTCTCCTTTATCTTTTATTGAAACACACATTCTTGTTTTCTACAGATCTCTGGACATCTGTCTTCTTAAAGAGACAACACCCCATCTCCTGTTTCTGTAAAGCCTTCGGCCATCCATTGATGACTTACAACCACCATCCAGCTCTGTCTCCTGTCTGCCTACAATTATTATAACAAATATTGTGTTTAACAAGTTCTTTGTGCTGCCAAAATGTCTCATTTTAAATTCCAGTATTGTTTATATTTAATAGATATTTGTTTGAATGCTGTTATGCATTCAAACTATTGTTTTCCTGTTTTTCTTTATTCTTCTGCTTCTTCTTATTCTGCTTCCGTACACTTTTTGAACCTCTTCTCAGGGTTTCCCTTACATAGGCGTAGCCGTGGCGGCCCGCCACGGCTGAAATCCCACCGCCACGCCTACAAGATCCCAAGTCTTTTTTTTTTGTTTTGTTTTTGCACCGTTTCCCGAAGAAGCAGCGGGAACTACTATGTTGTCGCTTGTGATCACAGCCGGCAGGCAGCAAGGAGGAGTAGGCAGGGCAAGGTGAAGTCACAGCATAATTTCCTGAGTTTAAAATCAGAAAGGTAGCAGTGGATATAATGCTTTTAGGTTAAAGTTAAAGTTAAAGTTAAAGTCCCATTAGTTGTCACACACACTGATGTGTGTGCGAAATTTGTTCTCCGCATTTGACCCATCCCCTGGGGGAGCGGTGAGCTGCAGACACAGTCGCGCTCGGGAACCATTTGGTGGTTTAACCCCCCAATCCAACCCCTTAATGCTGAGTGTCAAGCAGGGAGGGTCCCATTTTTTCAAAGTCTTTGGTATGACCCGACCAGGATTCGAACCCTGATTTCCCAGTCTCAGGGCGGACACTCTACCACTAGGCCACTGAGCTGGTTTACATGTTTCAATAGCATTAAGATAAACGAGTGTTGACGATCTTGACAGGGTTTCCTCCAGTGCTTAGTAGGCCAGGTTTTCCTCCCCCCACCAGGCTAAGCATCACTTATTCATGTAAAATTTATTTATTTTTTCATGTCTGACTTTAACCGCATCTATTACTGTATTACGGCGTGAGCGCAACAGCGACAACTTAAGATCGATGTGTGAGCAGCCTGCTCGTTCACGGACGAGCCGGACTGAGCTCGATAACATTGACCCAGCACAGCCACTGGGTCGTTGGAGCTGCCCCGTGACTGCCTGATGGAAAACCAGCAGGTTTCATCAGACTCGTAAAGTTTCTTGTTTTTGCTGGGGACCCCCTGTATTTTACCGCTCCCTCCTGCAGTCTTCCCCTATTAAAATTTAAAATGATTCTGTAAATTCCGTGTATCAATAGAAACAATCTCTGCCTCTGCCAGCATCAGTAAAAGTAGTTTCCAAATAATAAATAAGAGGTGCATTCATCTGTGTATCTCCTTCGATCCGCATTAGTGATATTCTCAGCGCCAGAACAGTGAAGCAAAGAAACAGATTCCTGAGTTTGTTAGTAATTTTATTTATTAGGTGAATCTGACCTGTTCTATTTTTCTCTGAAATGAAATCAAATTAGTGCTTTTATGGGTTGTCTCCTCTCTGCACTAGAAAATTTTACTTTACTGAGTGTCTGAAAACACAGTTCCGGTTAAAAACCGGATTGAATTGTCCACACATATTCCAGAATGTCCATCTGAAAAGGGTTTTCGAGACGTGCCCTCTTTGTGGCCCCCGAACCCCGCGGTGTGCTGTCATATAGCAGGCTGGTGTAATGAACCACCAGCAACGCTAAGCAATCTCGTTCCGCCAAATTTCGCAGCTTACTTTGCTTCATAAAAACACCACATTCTTATTTCAAAAGATTAAGTTTTTTCCCTTTTAGTAATGCTGTTTTACTAAGATCGCTGGAATATTCATATCAATTATGTGACAGTTTTTTTTCCTTTACATTTCTGCTACGTTTATCACTATGAGCTGTGTTTTTAACCATCCTTTCTACACCCACCTTATCCTGAACATGGTGAAATAAGCATTGCATCATGTGGGATCCACATGAACACAGACTGAGCAGCAGCGTCAATTTCGAGGTGGAGGCCTAGCTGATGTTTTCAGAGACCATCTTCCATGTAGCTCTACAACCTCTGGTCACTTTGCTTCCTTTGAACTGCAGCTGATTAAAGTCGGGCGTAAGGACCTGTTCTACTGTGCTGTGGTCTATCATTCACCTGGTCCAAACAGTTCCTTCCTTCAGGAGTTTAGAGACTTTCTATCCTCCACTGTGAAGCTGTCCAGAAGGGTGATTGTTGGTGACTTTAAAATCCACGTTCATGATCCCTCTGATCACTTTGCCATGAATTTCTCCAGCCTTATGGACTCCTTCAGCTTTTTTACCCAGCATATTTCTGGCCCCACACACACCAGGGGACACACTCTAGACCTTGTTTTTACCCTGGGTCAAAATGAAGACAGTGTTTATCCTGAGGACGTTTATATTTCAGATCACCATTGCATTTTCTTTAACTTGTCCATTTCTGCATCCCCTTTCTGCATCTCCTGCTCGCCGTATGGTTAGTTCTCGTTTTCTTAATGAGAGCACAGCTAGCAATTTTTCTGCTGCTTTTGATCCACCCTGTTGTTCTGCTAATGACCCAGATTCCTTAACTTCTCAGTTTAACGAGCACTGTCTGCAGATGCAGCACTGTCTGCAGATGCAGTGATGCGGGCATTGTACCGGTCTGTCGTGGTGAAGAGAGAGCTGAGTCAGAAGGCGAAGCTCTCGATTTACCGGTCGATTTACGTTGCTACCCTCACCTATGGTCATGAGCTTTGGGTAGTGACTGAAAGAACGAGATTGCGGATACAAGCGGCCAAATGTCACGACGTGCTGCGGAGTGGAGAGGAGCTAAGACGGGGATCCAGACCGGGGATGAAGCAGGCAGACAGGTAGGATGCACTTTAACAGTTTTATTGGGACACACGCTGGACAATGAAACAATGACACCACAAGGAACACAGAACAGAAAGGGTTTAAATACACGAGGAGCGGGAGCTATGGTGATTGGGAAACAAGAGGCAGGTGGGAGCAATTAACGGAGACACAGACTACAACCTAGGAGAAGCCAGGACAGGGTGTGACACCAAAATGAGTTTGCTCCGAAGAGTGGTTGGGTTCTCCCTTAGAGATAGGGTGAGAAGCTTGGTCATTCGGGAGGGGCACGGAGTAGATCCAATGCTCCTCCACATCGAGAGGAGCCAGTTGAGGTGGCTCGGGCATCTGGTCAGGTTGCCTCCCTGGTGAGGTTTACCGGGCACGTCCAACCGGGAGGAGACCTAAAGGTAGACCCAGGACACGGTGGAGGGACTATGTCTCTCACCTGGTCAGGGAACACCTTGGGATTCCCCCAGAGGAGCTGGCCCAAGTGGCTGGGGAGCCAGATAAGCGGATGAAAATGGATAGATAGATGGGCTCTTCCTTCTTCCATCTCAGGAACATTGCTAAGCTGAGTCCCATTCTGTCCTGCTCTGAACTTGAGACAGTTCTCCACACCTTCATCTCCTCATGCTTAGACAACTGTAACTCTCTTTTCACGTGTCTGAGCAGAACCTCCCTGAACCATCTACAGGTGGTTCAGAATGCCTGTGTTCGGCTTCTGACCAAGTCCTCCAAACACACCCACATCACCCCGCTTCTCCTTCAGCTTCACTGGCTGCCAGTCAATTTCAGGGTTCATTTCAAGATCCTAGTTCTGGTCTATAGGGCCTTACATGGACAAGCACCATCTTACATTGGTGATGCAGGTCCCTGAGGTCTAGTGACCAAAGCCTACTGGTTGTGCAGCACAGGCTAAAGGTCAAAGGTGACAGATCATCTGCTGCTGTGGCCCCCAGACTCTGTACCTCTCTCCCCCTGAGCCTGAGATCAGTGAACTCAGTGGTCTCTTTTAAAAAGCAGCTGAAGACTCACTTGTTCAAGCTGGCTTTTATATGACCTACTTCACCACTCTTTTTATTCTGCTCTACCCCCCCCCCATTTCGCGATGGGGCGATGGTGGCACAGGAGTTAAGTGCTCGCCCCGTAATCGGAAGGTTGCAGGTTCGAGCCCCGCTCAGTCTGTCGCTGTCGTTGTGTCCTTGGGCAAGACACTTAACCCATGTTGCCTACTGGTGGTGGTCGGAGGGACCGGTGGCGCCAGTGCTCGGCAGCCTTGCCTCTGTCAGTGCGCCCCAGGGCAGCTGTGGCTACACTGTGGCTCATCCCCACCAGTGTGTGAATGTGTGTGTTAATGGGTGAATGACTGATTGTGTTGTAAAGTGCCTTGAGGGGTTCCAGGACTCTAGAAGGTGCTATATCAAATACAGGCCATTTACCATTTATTCCACCTTCCTCATGATCCACTGACTTCCCTCTTATTCACTCTCTCTCTTTACATGTTTTAAACACAACTGTCAATTTTTTGCTCATTTTAAATATATTTTAATCATTTTCTAAATTCTATTTTATATTTTACAGTTTTTGTTTTTGTGAAGCTCCTCGTGATTTATCTTGAGAGGCCCTATAGAAAAGATCTTTTCGGCTTCCTTTTTCTTCTAATAAACAAAAATATTTGCCCTTGAATTTACACATCTCCACTATCTTCTGATGTAAAGTAATACCTTCATAAGGAACTATATTTGCAGCTGTGGTTTCTTAAACGCAGTATTGCAACTTTGGCACTTAAAGGGTTAATTTTACAGTCTCAGCAGGCCTTTCAGTTACAAGCCTGTACATTTATAATTTATTATTTAATGTATATGAGTGGGGTCAAGTGAACCATTTTGCTTAGAAATTTCATTTAAATTGTGCATTGTTGTTATGTCAGTGCTAAATGAACATTTTAACGGTTTGTAATTGATTTATTGCATTGCCTGGATTTTAGCGTGGTTAGTACACATCGTAGCCATAAACACTACGGTTCTAATTATTGACATGAGTATTTCTTTCGATGCTGCTATCTGGCAATTCTGCTGTTCATAGACTATTTCCTGGTTTCCGCTAGTGTCAGCTGGCTTAGCTGAATTGCTGCTGAGAACTGAGCAGGGTCAGGTTTTGTAAAGTGATGTATAACTGTTGAAACGCAGCTCCACCTTTTCCACCTGGTTAAATGCCCGGCTTGCACACATTACCCCTTCTTTCCACCGGAGCCGTCAGCAGCACGTTACTGCAGCAGCACGTCTGGCTCGCGTAAGCTGCTGCTTGGCCCTTCCCACGAGACGCGATGCAGCAGGGGAGCAGCTGTCACCAACAGAGTACTTTGTCAGTAAACACAACAAAAAGCAGGAGAAAACTACAACATGGCTCCAAAAGGTTTGTGTTTTATGTTCTGTCAGTTTTATAATCGCCAATACGGACCTGAAAAACAAAGGAGACCGCTAGCTAGGTGATAACTTCTCACGGAGCCGCACAGTTGGTAATTTTTTTTTTTAAGTAAAGCAACCGGAAGGCAGTACGTTTCTTTATTCTGAAAATCTCAGAAGCTTCGCTCCGTTTCCGCGTCCGATTTCCAGTCTTTCCTTCCCCAAAAATGTCGAACTTGACCCGTTTCAGAGGCGTCGCGCGTAGAAAATAGAACCGGCGTGTAAGGGCCGCGACATGCTGCTCCTGAGATGCGGCCGACTCGCACTGCTGACGGCTCCGGTGGAAAAAGGTTCTGTTGACCACAGCGGTTCCTATCAGCAGCTATGACGTGCTGCTGACGGCTCCGGTGGAAAGAAGGGGTTACACGCGTTTATTACACTCCCTTTGCTGTTCATTTAAAAATACACCCAGGTTACAGACATTTTCTCTGTTGAGGTGACAACTATGCTCTGTGTTGGCTAACCGCTACATGTTGAACCTGGGGCACACCGGAGATTTTGGGAAGTCAAGCGGTCACACAGGACGCGTCGCTGAGCGCTTCTTGGAAAGTCGTGCGATAGTCACATCATCACGCGGGACTTGAGAACAGCAAGTTACTCTATTGTTTATACGTGATCAGACTTGCCGTCATGTTTTCTGAGACTCAAATTCATTAAAAATGGGTAAGTACACTACTTATTTGAATATTTTAAGATCAATAGTAGTTTAAAGTTGTTAAAACTGCGGTTGAGTTTATGCCGTAAAGCCGTTACGCATCGTAATGTCATGGCGCCACTCCCCATCTGCCCACTCTCATTAACTATAATGGCTTCTATGTAAAATGACTGCGCTGCCACTAGGGATGTGAATCTTAGAGCAACTCACGATTTGATTCGATTCCGGGGTGCCGATTCGATTCAGAATCGATTCTCAATCAGTATTAACAAATAGTGTCATCTCCAGGATTAACTGCTTTGTTGTACAAGTTAGTTAAAGCTATGGGACATTTTTATTCGACTTTAAACTGGTCGTGCTCCAAAAATGCAAATTTACAATGTAAAATAAAGTGATTCTAAAACTGTTAACAAAAGCAAGCTTTTGACCAAAAGGAAACTTTTTTTTTGCTTACCTTGTAAAATATAACAAATCTGTAGTTACCTAACGGTAACTGAAAGTAATATGGTCAAATACTTGTCAAGTATGTGTAGAAACAAGTTACATGAGTAATCCTGAGGTCTTTAAAAATTATCTAAAAACTCACCTTTTCATCCAGGCGTTCCCTCCCTAAATGTTTCAAAAAGATGGCTTTGTTCGGGTTCACACCTTCACTTTGTTTATACTCATGATTTTATTTTCTACGTTTATCACTGCTATTGTTTTTTTTTTTGGTTAGAGGTATTTGCCCTGATCTTTATCATGTTGTACAGCGCTTTGTGATTTATATCTGAGAAAGGCGCTAAATAAATACACTTTTACTTACTTACTCATTTATCAACTTAGAAAATAAATATGAGAATATCTCAAATTTCTGAGTATGGAAAAAATTGCATTCAAGTGCCCTCTTATCAGCAGATTCAAACATAAATCATCTCAATTTATGGGACCACAAAAGTAAACGGAGTACGGACTCTCCTAACAAAGATCAAAAAAGTGCATCTCAAACCTGTAACATGCCAAATATATGAGTTCTTGGAATCTATTCTGAATATTTATAAATAAGAATCCCGATTCAAACTTGAATCGATTTTTTTCAGCACCTCTAGCGAGCACGGTGCAGGAGCGGTGCGTCCGTCTCCGGCTTTACAGTGCATGAACTCCTGGACAGTGTGGGCCTTACGTTGTTGTGTGTGAAACAAAGAATACTGATGTAGAGGAACTTGTTAAATTTAAAACAAAGCTGTTTTTCCGTTTGAAAAGCTCTTTCTCGGGGTAAATTTGAAAAGTAATGTTCGTTGTTTTGAATGATTAAATCTGATTTTTCCCACTGATTTTGATTTCCCTAGTTTCAGGTGTTGTGCAAAAAACAAGAACATCTACTCACACTAATGCAGTCTAAGCTCTTAATTCCTGCTTTTAGTTAACAATCAAAATGATCTCACTCACTGCTCACCTTTTGTCAATAAACGAACTGAAAGAGAGAAGCTGATTGGGTTCTCCTTTCAGAAAGAACAACAGTGACTTTAGTCCCTTTGTTTTCAACAGCGACTTCATTTACCACCACACCACTCTGGGGACGAGGTGACAAACATGTTGTTGTCTGTGTGCGCATGAAATTGTTTGTTTTCAAAGACCACTAGGTTGAGCTAATACCTCACAGCCTTGGTAGATTAGACTATTTGGGAGGTGTTAATCAGCAGCCCCGCCTCCTACCTTTGCCTTTGCCACTGACCTGGGGACCAATCATAGACCAGGAAGAGGGAGCATCATCCTCCACCTTTCTCCTCTCCACTATCTCCATCTCCTTGTCCGTGTCTCCCCTCATTCACAGAGGATCAAGCCTCCATAATCCCTGGATTTTACATCCACCAAAACAGCTTGGGCCCATCAGCAAATTGCGATGGCATATGGTATAGGTTTATGATTCATCTGGCACATGCATAGTAATGAGAGCCTCATCATCCGTGGGCAAACACCGGCAAAATATCACAATGTTAAATGATGCCAGGCATGCAGAGAAGTGGCACCAGGCATGTGGGAGGGCTATGTTTATCGGGCCCAGCGAGCGCAGCAGCTGAGGTTGTAAACAGAAACTCAGGTCTGCCCTCCGTCCTGCTGTCCGGACGTGATCAGAGACGACAGTTCCAGAAGCAGAAAGATGGAAGGCCACGGGATAGACGAGAAGCTCAGATTACATCTTTTATGGGGCGTTGAGCAGGTTGTCCAGTTGTGTCCTTGGGCAAAACACCACCTCACCTGCTGGTGGTGGTCAGAGGGACCGCCTGCTGTGGCTACACCGTAGCTCATCACCATCAGTGTGTGAATGGATGACTGATTCACTGTAGTGTAAAGCACTTTGGAGTCCTCTGACTCTGAAAGGTGCTGTACAAATGCAGGTCATTTATCATTTATTGTTAAGTCAACTTCACATAAGTTTTGACAGTTTTAACAGCTTCACTGATGCATACATCAAACAAGCTGATCACCAATAATAAATATGCAACTGAAGATCTGTCGCATCCTAACAAGCATCCCTAATTATGATCAATAAGTTGTGACGAAACTATAAATTAGAACCTTTAGCTTCAAATATGGTGCCTGACTTTAAATCGGCTCTACTAAAGAGGCTTATCGGCCGATGCCGATGATGAAAAAAAAGCTAATAATTGGCCCGATAAATCAGCCTACCGATATATCGGTCAACCCCTAGTAGACTTTGATTAATTTGTCGGGGCAGTATGCAGGGTTTTTCCTGCGTTCAAATTTGCGTGGCAGCCACCTCCAGCTAATTTTCTGCCAACCCAGCCTGATTTCACTCTACCCCCAGCTATATGGATGTTATTTTAACTGCAGTTGCTGAATTGCGCCACTATAGGGGCGCTGTATCAGCAGCGATGCACCGAAAAGCGCCAAAACCGCTGCAGAAAAAGATAAAAAATTGCTTTTCTCGCTAGTTGGTACATATCTATGGTTGATGCTGTTGTAGGGTGATCATACGTCCTCTTTCCCCTGGACATGTCCACTTTTCACTCTCTGTCTGGGGCGTCCGGGGGGTTTCCTACATTGATCAAAATGTCCAGTTTTTCATTCAGGAGTAGGGATCGAGATATGGGGGCTAGATATCTGTCAGGGAAAGATCCAGTTTCTGCCTATATTACAATATTTATGGACTCTCGGCGTAACGGGATTCTGTTGAGCAGAGAGGACTAGGGTTGTCACGGCAACCGGTGTAGTGGTAAACCCCGGTAAAAAAGTTGACAATAATAATAACCGTCTTGTTTTTTAAAAACTAAATTATCTCGGTGGATTACCGTGGATGCGGTGTAGGCATGGTGACCCTTACCAGCCACCGTATCATCTGCTCAAGTTGCCGGCAGCACTTTCGCACTTTGTTGTTCACAACCAAAACTTTCTTGAAGCTAAAGCTGAAATAACGGCCAAAGGAGGAGACGGCAGCGCTCAGGACATTTATTATCCCTCAAAGAAGACAAAGTGGGAAGTACGGGCATCTTTTGGATATTTGATGAATGCCGAGGGACAGTTGATAGAAGACGGCTGTCCTGTTTGCAGCACGTGTAGAAAAAGTGTCTGAGAAAGGCAGCAACGCTTCAAATCTCATGACACATCTGCGTGACCATCACCCACAACTCTACAGTCAACGCAAGGCAAGTTAACGTTAGCGTTTTAGCTAAAATGTGTGATTCGAGGATTTGGGTTGAGGGAGAATGCAATGAGTCGCTATATAAAGCAGCCGCAGCGCCGCTACCTGCATATAAACCGTGTCGCGGACACCGCCATGTTGAAATGACGCTATGCATTACGGGGCTCCCAGCGGCAGATAAGAGTTGGTCTCTCTCCGAGAATAATTATTAATTTAACAATGATTACTGCCTGATGACATTTTCCCACATCTGCAAAGCTCACTGGAACACAAACCGAGAACGATATTTTCCTGATATAGGGTTTATTACTCAAGTAAGGGTAAAAAAAAAAGTATCTGATTAGAAGGCTACTTGAGTACTGAGTATCATCTGGTCTAATATTTTTAAAATGATGACATCAAACAGACATAAAATAAGAAGTTATGGGCAAATATTGGTATTTTAAAGACTAAAGGGGGAAATGTAAACAAATAAACAACATAATTACAAAATAACACATTTTAGGCAGAATTTAGACACAAACTGAGGACAATATTTTCCTGATATACAGGATTTATTTAGTTGTCTGAAAATGTAACACGTTTTAAAAAAATACCGTGATAATACCAAAAACCGTGATCATTTTGGTCACAATAATCGTGAGGTTAAATTTTCACAACGGTGAAATGGTGCATGGTCAGGATGGTACCACCTCCAGGGTATCTGCAGGTTTAAGGGAGCCAAATTTAAGACTTTTTAAGACCTTTTTAAAGCCACTTTGACCAAATTTAAGCTATTTTCAATATTAAATTTAAGCTATCATTTCCAGCTATTGCCTGGAACCGGTGCTAACCACATCGCGAACATGGGATTAGCCATCCAGTTGCCATTAAACTTCTCCATGGCGCAAGCTCCCCCTAGCCTAGCTTAACCAGCTAATGTGCTCATCTAAAAATAGCCCCCTTTCACAACCAACTGAGTGTGTACGGTTCCGCTTACGCCAACATCACACACAAAAAATCCTGAACACTGACTAGAAATTCACAAAATTTTTATCGAAATAAAAGAATCTTGTTTAGTGGGCCTTTGGTAATTTAAGACCTTTGGAAACTGTATTTAAAGAGCAAGTCACCCCCTACAAGAGACTTACTTCACTCCCACTTAATGTTTGAAAAATGCAACAAATACTGTTGCCTGGCAGACCGAGAGGGCGGAGCTGCTAACAAATACACAAACATACAGGCTTACAATGGCATTGTGACATCATAATGTACCAGTTTACATCATAGCATACCTCTTAGCAAATAGCGGTGGCAGATTTAAATTCAAATACAGTGCAGAGTTTTTACCTGATGATGGCGCAACACTGACAGTTTTAGGCAGAACATTTAAAATTTTACTAAAATGCACTGGTTCCAAATTATTGATTACACATGTCTGCAGCACGATTAGACACTCGTTCATGCCGTTTATCAGCAAAAAAAAGTTGGTTTGGGGGTGACTTGCCCTTTAAGGATTATTTGTCATTTTTAAGGATTTTTAAGGCCTTAAATTTTGAAAAGCAAATTTAAGACTTTTTAAGACTTTTTAAGGACCCGCGGATACCCTGCACCTCTGCCTCAATTTGAGCCAGGAAAAACCCTGAGTAGGGCACCCATGGACTGGAAGTAGATGGACGTGACTTAGGCTTCCAATAATGCTAAAGATTTTAGCCTCAAGTAAACCTCATTTTTACTTCCCAAACCGTTTTTTGTGTTTGACATGTTCAGCTTTTGAAAATTTATTTTTATATCAAAACAACCTTCTGATATCTTCAAACCTCACTTTAAATGTATGATTTTATGACGTTGTTTTATTTTGTTTTGATCTATGTGAAGCACTTTGTGATTCTATGCCTGTGATTAGTGCTAGAGATCAAATTTACTTACTAAAATAGTGTTTACTTTTATATTGTGATATATCGCAATTTACTTGTATGAAAAGTAATCGTGATACGATTTTTCCCTTTTTGCCCAGCCCTAGTCAGTGGAGGCCGACCGATTTTTTTCTATATCAGCCGATGTTATTTTTAAAAGCCAATTAAAAAAATAATAATAGTCAGGCACCTGTGTGGCCAACTGCTGCCACTACTAGACCGAAGAAAGGGCCCAAAGGACCCCAACACACCGTTATTTTTTTATGTTTTGAGTTTGCTCTATATTTAAAGTTCAATAAATATCAAGAGATTTGACTTTTTTAATTTATATTGCACACAGTGAGTTCAATTGTCATTCAAAAATCAATGTGCTGCTAAAACACACACACACACACAAACAGGCCTTCATAATTGGCTTAAGATATTCTATATATATATATATATATATATATATATATTTAAGATAAATTCTTTAAAAATCGGTATCAGCCTAAAAAAATAAAACATCGGTTGGCCTCTAGTAGTCAGACACTATTGCTGCTTTTAGATTAAATAAATTAACATTTTAATTGTGAGGGGACTTTAACTTAAACTTGAGATAGGTCACTGCCCAAACATTTGTTTTTTCAGCTGATCTCAAAGAACAGGAATAACACAGCATCTCTTTTCTATAACATGGTCACAAAACTATTTAGTAAGTCAGACAAAAAGACTTCCTGATCCTCCACATAAAACTGAACCAGAGACAAAAATTTCCCCACACTGGCAAGTTAAATGCCCTGTAGCATTATTCCTTCCATTTGTACAACCTACTTATGCTGCATTACAAAGTCAGCAAGTATAATGTTTGAGAGCAGAGCAGAAACATAGCAGACCAAAGGGGAATAATGTAATTACAGTCACACTTCTCCACTGTGGCTTGTGAAACTTATTTTGACCAGAAATTTCTGTTTCTGTTGCAAATCAAAGCACATCCCACCAGAGTTACCTCAACTCTCATTAGCATCAGAACTCCTCACAGCTTGCTCACCCACAGACATGATCCACTACATTAGCACCATTTTCAAACATCTGCTGGAGAAGTCAGAGGCGATCTGCTGCCTCCTCTGCTCAGGCCTCTTTTGGAAATGTGACATGATTGCATACAAACACCTCCAGCCAATGTTCCTTTCTGGCTTTAATAAAGCACAGCACAGACCGCTGCTGGCAAGGTGACCCGGCCCAGGTCCGCCGCAGCCCCACCACCCCCACTGGGTCAGTACAGACCCACACCATTGGTTCAGAGGCTTGTCCATCAGCTGGGGTACTGACCGCCTGGCTGGATCCACTCTCGGAGAAGGTTGGCTGCCTTTGTGTTAGAGGTTTATTATTATCGGGCTCCAGAAGGACCACCGACCCCTCTGGCCGGACAGGTGAGCTCGCTCAGCAGTCTGACTCAACATATGCCCCCTGTGGAGCTTCAGCTCACATTTTGTGTCATCATTATTTCATAGCTAGCAGGAGCGCCACTGAGCACAGCCCAGATTCAGGTGGAAAAGCAGCCTGGTGTGAAAACAGGCTTAAAAAAAAAAGAATTAAAAAAAAGCATGTGTAGCAGGTGGTGGTGGTGGAGGGAAACAAGGTGCATCTGTTAACCATCTGCTATTCTCTGAATGTGTTTGGTGGAATTTCAAACAGGTAAAAGAGTAATCTAAACTAAAAGCTGGGATTTGCTCATACGCAGTAAGACATATCCTGATCACTTAACTTTAATCACCGCTGTTTCTGATTCTTGCAAACTCCATTTAAAGAAATTAAACTAAATCATTAAAACTTCAGACAAAAGCAGGAATAAATCCATCACATCACCAGCCGCAGTAGATAGCCCCAATCTTACTGAATAAGCAGCTCTTCTGTTCAGCTGGAATTCACTTTAGGATGCTGAGACTGACCTTTAGCACAAGAAAGTATCAGATCCGACCTCCAGCCAGTTAGTAAAACGCTAACCAGCAATTAGCATCCCACCAACAGAACAAAGCACGACTGATTCAATAAAAACGTCTTAAAGGACTGAATGATAATAGCTCTTACTTTCAGACGTTGCTTTCTTCTGGTTACTTCTTTGGTCCCCATAAGGTATGAAACTGCTGCTCACCTCACTCACTGCTACAAGCTAGCTCACCGTCTGCCAGTAAAACAATTTCAACACTAACGTTTTAAAAATAATTTAAGTCATTATATTTGCTTACATTTCCTCCCTTCGACGACGTAGTACCATCTTCAAACTTTAAATTTGTTTCTTGACTGAAAAACTGCGGCGAGCCATTAATTTTAGCTAGCTAAATGTTTTAGGCTGATTCTGATTACACGTTTCACGCGCTCATTTCACGCACCCATCAGCCAATCACAAAAGTGTATTTGGTTCGATACGCCAATACTTAGCCAATTAAGATCAAGTACACACAAATTCAAAGGAACATTCTGCCGAGAAACGGCTTTTGAGTGATTCTGATTGGATGATTTTCATGACTTTATTTCGTATATTTTTCTCACCAGAGGCGGTCTAAAATCACCTAAATGTTAAATGTTAATTAGTGAGCGCTGTCTGGATAAGATTTCAGCTTTTGCTGGATCAGTGGTTGGAACAAAATGCTTAGTTAAATAATTTTTAATAAGATTGAATTAAATTGAATTCAGTTTCTTTATTTAGTGCCAAATTACCACAGGGTGTCCAAGTCACTTCACAGAGTAACATTCCAAATGAGTTAAATTCATTATGCATATTAGTTAAAAGTCTCCTGTATAAGGAAGCCCAGCAGACTGCATCCAGTCACTGACTTGTCTATCTGAGACTTTACAGCAATTAATAGTTTGGAAGCATGTTTACTTGTGGTTCTTAACAGGTATGATAATCCCATAATGCAAATAAAAACGTATATGAAAAAATAAAAACGACAGTTTTCTTACTTTTTAAGGTTGATTCCATGTCAGAGATACTCCTTTTGTTTCCCGAATAATTACAAGCAGATTGTATTGACTTATAAGTTGTTGTTTTCTTCTCTTGACAACTCCAGAGCACCGCTGACTGACTAATTATCCTACAGAAGTCCTAAATCTTTACCAGCACATATACGGAACATTTGGCTTGAAAACTCAGAAAAGAGCATCAAGATAAATCTCTGAAATCCCAAAGCGCGGGGCTCTCCTAATCCTCCCACCTGCATCTCCACAGCCGTCACAGAACAGCAGCCCTCCATATCGCCTGAGAGGGGATTTACTTGTAATGCTCTCAGAAATACAATGCATAAAATCAAGTGTCAACTCTAACAAGCTGTTCTCGGGTCAGCCGGTCCGGCCTCTTTGTCTGACGGGGTCTGGGCTCGGGCTGTCAGAGGTTAACGGCTGCACAGCGGTTTAGCATTTGATCCCACAGTTACCCAGATTTCTGAGACGACTGTGTAAATTGGGATAACCTGAGAATCCAGACGAAGCTTTCAAGGGCCAACAGCTGCTTAAGCCCATTGCCTGGCTGCCAGAGAAACTTTATCAGGGGAAGTGGAGGTTGAAATTTAATGGCGGCTAAGCTCCCTCCATC
The DNA here is from genome assembly GCF_043380555.1 of Nothobranchius furzeri. NCBI lineage: Eukaryota > Metazoa > Chordata > Actinopteri > Cyprinodontiformes > Nothobranchiidae > Nothobranchius > Nothobranchius furzeri. The sequence continues at coordinate 39,490,782 of NC_091750.1, read as the reverse complement.
AAATTGTGAAAACAGAACCTTGTGGCACGGCTCAGGGTGGATTTAGGAGTTTGTTTGGTGTTTTCTTGCTTCAAAAATAGAAGAAAGACTTTGCGACTGTGCTGTGGTCCTCCGCTGCTTCATTCCAAGCAGGATACAAGATTTTTTGAAAAGACTGAGGTTTATTTCCCTCCACTCATCACAACTTAGCTTCACTAGAGGTTTGAATTTCTGCACTTTAGTCACAACATTTGTATTTTCCCCCTCGTCTATGTGTTTTGTATCATATTTGTGAATTTTTTCTGAGTAAAATGAAGAATATTTGCAGCGTCTAAGCTTCTTCCAACACAAGACATCTTTGATGCAAGTCACTGGTTTATTCTCCTTCTTCATGTGTTTGCTCTAGCATGGCGGTGTGTTACTTTGTACTGAGTGAATTCACATATTGAAAGATGTATAAGCTTGAGTGGCAGCATTGTATATGAACAGGCTTGGGTGTAGAGCAATTAAAGCAACAAAACAAACAAGTGATTTTTATTTGTTGTAATTAGAAAACAGTGAGAGTGTGCGATGAGCATTTTGGGAGGATAAGCTGAGCTTCTCAGAGGTTTCGGGAAACTTTCCTTCAGTTTTGACTCAATTCTTTTGAGTGTAGACCTCCCTGTTTTGTTGCATCTCTATGGGAAACACGATTTTCACCCATTTCCTGATGTTATTGTTTTTTTTATAAAGGAATCTGCATTTGATCGCCCCTAAAAAGGGGGTCAAGACGAGGCCATAGTCCCACTTTACCAGCAAAAACATCAATATGTCTACTTTAATCTGTCAGTCAGACATTCTGCTAGTGGAGTGAAGAGGTGTACGGAAAGCAAAAAGAAGCACCAAAGCTAGACCTGCTAAACCCTCTATATCCCTGCTCAAAGCTTCAAATATTGGCCTTTTTCGTAACAGATGTTGTCGTTTGATGGAGTAGAGGCGGGCTGCATTCCCTTCAGAAGACTTTCTTCTCACGATTTAGAGCAACAGCACGTGCTGCTGCAGGAGTCAAATCACAATGTTGGTTAGAAAAGCCCCAAATGAACAATGTGGTCAAATACTTACAGACTCCTATCATTTTTTTGTTTGTTTTATTCAACCAATATTTATTACAGAATAAGTTTTTGATACTTCAAATATTTTTTATAAATAGTTTTAAATAATTAAACATAGAAAAGTAAAATGAAATTTGAAAAAGTGATAACATTTGTATTTTGGGTGCAAATGCTCTAAAGAAGCTTAAAAAGACAGATTTAAAAAAAATCCTCATTTTATGTCAGTTCTTCACTTTTCATTTGAGAGAAATCAGGAGAGGAGGAATAAATCCACAGCTTTGTTTTTTTAATTTTTAACTTATTTCCTTTTGTTAGTTTCTTATTTACTGCATCTCACATCGGTGTTGTTGGACCACATCTCCATGACGATTCTGATCTGTGAAAACCCTCCAGGGTGCAGGCGGACACCGTCTCCAGCGTGTTCCTGAACGAGAGCAGGATGAATCCTAAACTCAGATTATCTGCTGCGTTTGGAACGGCTGCTGATCCCACAGCAAACACAGCCGACGTTTCAGCAGGACTGTGACTTTAATCATCAGCTCAAAGCTGTGATCCGGATCATAACAACTCACTTCTGTGTTCACCTATAACCAGCTGTTAAACGTTGCCTAAAACCACCTTTCAGACTACATCCTTAAACAGGCGACTTGCTGTTCGACTTCACTCCCTTTCATGTAAAATGTTGGATTTAAATCAGAAAGAAAAGAACACGGAGAAGCTCTCCGACTGGACCGAGTCTCAGAACACGACAGTTGTTGGATCAGCGGTAAAAACAACGTTTTTCTGAGAAAATGGAGGCAGATTTTCTCTCCAGCTCCAGAGAGGTTTTTGTCTTCCAACTAATTATCTATTCTCCCAGAGTTAAACACATTTTCCTGGCCTTTCTTTGTGGGGATTAAATTTGTCTTTTACACTTTTGCAACACTTTTCATCTATGATAGATTTTATTTGAAGCATCGTATCAAACAAACCCATAATCTGCTTTGAGGCATCTTTTCAAATCGGACTTGAACCAGAAAAAAAGAGAGAAGAGACCAAAACATTTGAATGTACTCGTGTTTATTTTATTTCTGGTGCAATTATAATTTCACACAAGCTCTTTATTTGATTTGTTTTCTGTTGATTTAAATTTTCAGTTAAAATTCACTCAGGTCGGAATTTTCCACCTTTGAAGACCTGAAGGATTTCTAAACCAAATTTTATGTTAAAATATTTGCTCATGAAAAAAATGGCTTATTTATTATAATGAAACACTTCCCAGGAGGGTTTGGGTCGGATTATTGTTTCAGAAAGTCAAATGTCTTATTTCTATTAAAACGACCTTTTCTACACAACCTGCACAAGAGTTGGGATGAAGGGTTAATGCACACGCACACACACACACACACACACACACACGAAGAAAGCAGAAGGTGCACAAGCATTTTTATTTTTAAACTACATAAAGGACCTCATTTCTGCAGCGCTTAAAACCTTGAAGGGATTTTTTTGTGTTTGATGCCTCCGGTAACGGACTTCACAGGGTAGAGGCTACACACGGTCCTCTTCTGTACGTACACACACACACACACACACACACACACACACACACACACATGGTATAATCACATTCACTGTCGGGCCCTATAAATCTGAAAGGGCCCAATTAAAGATGGCCTTTAGCGTGTCCACCCCTACCGGCACACACGTGTTTAAAAAACAACACAGCTTGTTTTCTGTTGTTTGTTTATTTGATTCAACATACTAGAGTGTAAACAATGACAGAAATGAAGTGCGCATGAAAACAACATCATTTCGGGTGATCGGGTTTGCAGCTTGTGACTCAAACCTGGACTTTAAGGTTTGACATAAAAAGCTGCAAACATGCAGACCAGACCTAACAAGTGACAAATTAATGAGCCGAGAAGCAAAAACAGGAATTATTTAGCTAAAATGCATAAATGAATGTGAGCGGTGGAAACACGCAGCTGTGGTTTAAAATCATGAAAAACAAAGAAGCTTTCATTCTAACAGCCATTTTTCTTTTCATGTGTTCACAAACCCTGTTGGGCGATAATGTGGCGACACCTCATTAGACGGGGGTTAATATCATTCCAGCGCTCCAGTCCTAACAAGAGGCAGATAAAGACCCAACGACTAACTAAATGTCAACCTGCAAAATTATGCAAGAAGCGAAAAGTGGAATACCAGCGCACCCCGAGGACGGGATCCAGAATTATTTATGTCCCTCCAATCAGGATGGAGAGGAAACAAAGGAATAATTAGACCTGGGAGTCGCCCCGCCGCTCGTCTCGCCACCCTTCCCAACGCGCGACTCGCTGGTTCCCCTGAAACTTGATGGTTGTTGAACTTATTTTTAGTGTCATGTGATAAGCTTCCCTGCTTGCACAGAGACATCCCACTGACCCAGCCACTGGTCATTGTCTATACCGTTTCCCGTCAAAGCCAGCACGCTTTGTCAGGTTTCGACTCGAATATCCATTCTGCATCTGAAGTACGGTATCCGAAGTGACTAGATCATTCGAGCCTTTTTCTTCAGCTGCTGCCCCCTTTCCTCCCCCACAGTGTTTCCGCTCACACTAACATCATTTGGGATTGGCGTCATGACAGCGCGCTTGAGAAGT